>NW_027466098.1:2195000-2347500 GCF_046127955.1 Nelusetta ayraudi
TTTCGTCTTCTACTGACACCTGCTGGTCAAATTGAATAGTTGCAAATATTGTGAAGAAGTTGTCATCTAATTCTAATCCGAAACAATATGGCCATTCCAAGTCAAGTATTAAGACAATTAATCAGGTTTGTACTGCTTGATTGAACACATTCATCCCGTTCCAGTGCACTAAAACCCACTTCCCTTCAGGACCGTGTCAGCGAAGCCAAAACTTCCTTGAGTGACGCTGTGTCCCAGCATGCAATGCGAGCTAGCGATTCACAATACTATTCCATCACAAACATGGATGTAAAAAAGAAAAAGGGACGAAAAATGAAACTTCAGGAACAGCAACCATTGCAATACAAGCAGAACTGGTCCGAAGTTTTATATTATGTACACCATAATACAGCCTTCTGGTGGACAAGCCATACTATTTAATCCGTGTCTTCCTATGGCACTTCCGTGGGTAGAAACTCGTCGTAGAGGTCACGTGCTGGGTGCTCGTCACCCCACCAACCACCTCGGGGAAGGTCTAACAGGAGAAGCTTGCTGGCGGAAATGATGCACTACAAGTGGATGTGACGCTCATGAGTGCGATGGATGAGGTAGAGCAATGCTCCAGAACCCGATTCAGACTACTCTCCCTCCACTTTTTTTGTTTTGTATGAGCGTTTAAAAAAAACAACATAATGATAATCGAATAAGCTTTAGTTTATTAATCAGAATTAAAACAAGTAGGTTTTGCCCTTACAAGGTTGTAGATTTGTTATAGATGAGTTCCTTTGTTGTAGCTTGAAAAACTATATTTGGGATGTACCATGACCTGAGGGATTTCCTCATCCCATCCCAGCTTGGTTCTGATGCTGAATGTGAATGTATCTTGCTGTACATCCCACTGAGCTCCAAGGGCCCTCTCCATAGGGAGCTGGTCTCTGTCAAGGTTAAGTGTTTTTACCTCTTTAGCTCTCTGCTCTTCAGGAATGGCGGCCAGCACCGAGCGATGATTGCTCACCCACTTATTGAGCTTAAATCCACCTCTACCGCACAGGTCTGTTAGCTGCTGGTACAGATGTATTGCTTGTTCCACCGTGCTGACGGCCTTTAGACAATCATCCACGTAGAAATTTTGACCAACAGTGTTTATAACCTCGGCTGGCAAGTCATGCTGATTGTCGTCGAATGAAGCACAGCTTGGGGATGACACTGCCCCAAAGATGTGGACCAGCATCCTGTGCTCTTGTAATTTGTAATGTCCCCATCTGGCCACCAGAGGAAGCGTAAGAAGTTTACATCCTGGTTGGAAACTCTTACTTGATGAAACGTTCCCTCAATGTCAGTCATGAATGCTACAGGGCCTTGGCGAAAACGAAGCAGCACACCTAGCAGTGTACTTGTCAAATTGGGACCCTGCAGGAGCTCTTTATTTAATGATGTTCACTCACTTTCAATCTCACAGCCACTAAAAAACCTGATTGTGATTGAGAGGTCCTCAGCAGCCAATCACTGTTGGGAGTCCAGCCTTCAAACACTCCTCCTGAATCCACAGTCACATCTGTGAGCATCTGGAACTTTGGCCCTGATCCTCCACACCACACAACTTGGGATGACAGCGCCACCTACCTGTATCCTTTCAGCAGCCAGTCCATGCTCTGACCCGTTTCCACTGTGGCCTGTTGTGTCATCTGGACCGGAGTCTGGATCATCAGTGTCCAGGTTCATGGAATCTGTCAGAGTGCCGCCGTCCTGTCATGTAATGATAGAGAATCACTCTATTTATACTAATGTGCAGAACCACTAGAGTGTCATTTCTTCACTGCTGTCAGCAACAAGCATTTGGTGTCACACTGGTGTACAACACTTATGGGCTAATTAATAAGAAATTACATATTTATGAATCACCCGTAATGCCCAGATTGTTGCTGCTTATCTGCTGATATGAGCCGTCAACTGTTGCAATATAGAACCACGGGCAGGAAATTACAATTAGTGTAGAGTGTATTACAATTTAAAAGTTTACTTACGGTAGTTATTTAAAGAATTTAGCAGGGATGGAACAGGCTAACGTGACGACGTCACCTCTAACACGGTAGGAGCTCAACCTGCTGTCACGGCGAAAACTCTGTGTTACGTCCCGTCGAGGGGGACCGAGACGCAACATGTGGGACACCTTCCCCCACTCCCAAGCCTCATTAATTTTTCACTGCAGTTGGCAGTTTCAACAAAAAACATTTTATTAATCAGTAAATGAAATAAACAAAACAACTTAACCGGTGGGCAGCAAAGGCTTCAGGGTGGGCCCAGGCCAAAATAATAAACCAAACTCCAACTAGCTCGCCTTAAGAACTAACTAAAGAAAGAAAGAGAACCCAAATACAGAAAGTCTAACCTCCCTACATACTTAATAAACAGGAGAAAAGAGGGGACAAAGAAAATGGCAGCCCACCCCTACGGCTGCGTGCTCTAACACCATTTCAGAAGTGACTAACTGCAGAGTTGGGAGCGGAGGAGGGATGACCGTCAGGCTGGCTCGACTGCTCCTCCTTCTCAGCCGTGGCGCGTCCAATCAGCAGCCGACATCCAGGACCGCACCTGCAAGGCGTCATCCAATCTCTCACACACAGACACACACACACACACAGACACAAAGATAGAGGCACCTAGACCCACCTGTGGGTCATAACACCCCCTCCCTGAAGAACTAAACCCTATTAACATACCTACAAACAAAACTAAACAAGAAAAACCTCACTTCCCCCGAAATAAGAATTCCGCAGCTAGTCCACATGTACACGTGATAATGCACTTGCCAACACATTATCAACCCCCCTTCCTGTGGCAAATCTGGAGATTGAAGGCTTGCAGGGGCAAAGACCACCACATCTTCGAGGGCATTATGGTCTGTAAAAACCTGACCCCAAACATCAAGATGGGCACTGTCAGAAGGAGAGCCAAAGCTTCTTTCTGAACTTCCCAATATTGACTCTGTGTGCGTGCTGCTTACTTGTGGCATGTCCCTCTACTTTATGTCATGGTGCAAAACTGACGTACGGCGGGGGTGGTCAGAAAACAATAGTGGGTGGCTCTCAATTAATTTAACAATATCATGACGGGCTGATGCAGGCAAATGGGACAAAAACAAGCTTAAATTATTCATAATTTCAGAGTTTCCCAGGCGCTCCGAAGGAACACCGATTTTTTTTTTTTTTTTTTTTTTCAATGAGCCCTCCCTCCGCCAATGGGCACGGAGGGGGCGGAGGCTCAGGCGACACATTTTTCCGAGTAACGTAACGCCCGGTTCACACTGGACGGGGAAGCACCACGAAGCGCCGAGCGCTTCCATTCGGCGCCCACGTTAATCAATGTGGTGGTTGCGCGGCTCGCGGCATGCATTTGTTGTTTCGGCGTCTGCTCTATTTCGTGCGTGAGCCGCGAGCGATCCTCGTCTACAGTACAGGAAGTCGCTCAATAAAAACGAGAAAATCCGGTGAATTTTCAAAATAAACTAATTTCAAAATAAAAACCGAATGACAAATTCGATCATATATCATATTTGTATGTTATATTTGTCAGTACATTGTATCAGAGTGCGAGAGAGATTAAACACACACACACACACACACACACACACACACACACACACACACACACACACACACAGGAAGACTTGATCAAAATACGTCTGTTTGAGCCTAGAGATGCCAGTCAATGATCATTATGAAAGAGGTCTTGTATTGAGATGGACACCTGAGTGCGTGTTTCTATTTATTTACACACACACACACACACACACACACACAAAAGTAAGCTACGGGCTGGCTACGGGGCGAGGGGGGGCGATGATGAAAATGATTTTTTTTATTAATTTTTTTTTTAAAGAAAAAAAAAAGAAGCTCAAGTGGGAGTGAAAAGAAGACTGCAGCTGAGCAGAAGCGCTTGTCGACCGTCGTGGAGCTGTTCGCGTGTGGTGTGAACCAGTTGGAGCCTCGCTCGCGAAATTCGGCGGCGCTCCGCTTCGTGGCGCTTCCGCTTCCATTGAAATGAATGGCACGAGCCGCGCGCCTGTTCGCGTCTGGTCTGAACCACTACATTCAGTGCCTTTACATGGCACTAGAGAAAATCGAATTATTGCCTTAGTCCGATTATGATCGGAGAACTCACGTGTGTGTAAACACCTTACTCCGATTATGATTGGAGTTTGAGAACTCCGATTGGAATCGGAGAACTCCGATTGAGACACCCAGATAATGCCATTGGAATTCGAATTTCTCGGCCATGTATACGCCTTAATCGGACTATTAACTGGACAATGCGAGTGCGCATGCGCCACGCCTCGCTCTCGCAACTCATGACCGCACAACTACGTCGTCTAACAAAACAGACGGCGCGAAACAACCTGGCAAACGCGAATAAGAATGTTGACATTTGGAGAGAGGATGAGACCGGGGCGATGCTTTCTCTTCTAAAAGAGATGGACATATTAAAATAACGCGCAACGGAGACCTCTTTAAAAAGGCTAGCGCAGCAAATGCAGGGCTCCGGCTTTGCGCAGCCCTGAACAAATACGTATTCCTTCGTATTTATATTTCTACCTTTTCGTTCACATTTTTTGTAAGTTAGAAGAATTTTAACTTTGTAAATAAAAGCACAGCAAAGACATGTTTTTCTGATTTGTTTTTATTTTGGTAATTTCGCTGTTATTCTGCTTGAAACGGAGTGCAGCGGCACCCGCTTCCTCCACGGTCAGCACTTTAATGAGCGTGTGTATAACTGAAGACACCGTTCCTTTGCAAAACACAAACTCTCCCACCAGTCTGCTCCGAACCCGAATCCAACAAGAACGAGAGTTTGGGGTCCGTAGCGACGGCACAAAGCGTAGCATCGAAGTGTTGTTGTAGCCGTCCAACAGCAAACAACGTTCTTGTCTGCCTTTTAAAATAACCATGAGCACAAGAAATAGGGTACACCTTATCTGCAAAGCAAGTAACACGTACATTATGAACTATCGTTCCATATCACAACAGATTTAATATGTCAACCGAAAGCAGCTGACTATATATATACATATATATATATATATATATATATATATATATATATTAATTAACCTCTGTCATTGAACTCCATATTATTAATATGTTGTTGTTTTTTAAATGCTCATACAAAAAGAAAAATGTGTGACATCCACATGTAGTGCATTATTTTCGCCAGCAAGCTTCTCATGTTACTACTGACTACATTGATCCATATTTTACATATACTCACATGGATCAGCTGCCCTGCAGAGCCCCTGCAAGGTCCCCGAGGGGTGCCGCACAACCAGCACGTGACCTCTACCATGTGCTTCCACCCACGGAAGTGTCATAGGAAGACACGGTTTAAATAGTATGGCTTGTCCACCAGAAGGCTGTATTATGGTGTACATAATATAAAACTTCGGCCCAGTTCTGCTTGTATTGCAATGGTTGGTGTTCCTGAAGTTTCATTTTTCTTTTCGTCCCTTTTTATTTTTTACATCCATGTTTGTGATGAAATAGTATTGTGAATCGCTCGCTCGCATTGCATGCTGGGAAACAACGTCACTCAAGGAAGTTTTGGCTTCGCTGACACGGTCCTGAAGGGAAGTGGGTTTTAGTGCACTGGAACGGGATGAATGTGTTCAATCAAGCAGTACAAACCTGATTAATTGTCTTAATACTTGACTTCGAATGGCCATATTGTTTAGGATTAGAATTAGATGACAACTTCTTCACAATATTTGCAACGATTCAATTTGACCAGCAGGTGTCAGTAGAAGACGAAATTTCATGTTGACTATTTCCTAATGGAAGTGCTCTCTTTACGTTGGATTTTTCTCATAATTATTTGAAGTGTAGGCCTGTAGTTGATGAGGAATCACGGTGTGCTAACGCTACTCAAACAGCTTAGATGAAAAAAAGGGAGTGTGATTTGGGTTTGTGGTACATTATGACAATCTTGGACTTGCAAGACTGAGGCGATGGTTCAATTCCCATCAATGTGTATTATATATGTGTTATTTAGCTCATCTATTCTACATTTTAAATAGATCACATTTGACATCTAACCCACTGAACACTTACTATTGAACATATTTTTAAACTATGGGCTATTTAGTCTTGTTTTAGGATATAATATAATTCATTGCACAAACTGTCAGGCTAAGTATAAGAGCTATAGTCTACTACAATCAGTCGTGCCAAAAA
Source organism: Nelusetta ayraudi (assembly GCF_046127955.1). Lineage (NCBI taxonomy): Eukaryota > Metazoa > Chordata > Actinopteri > Tetraodontiformes > Monacanthidae > Nelusetta > Nelusetta ayraudi. The sequence goes on from NW_027466098.1 coordinate 2,201,204, forward strand.
AGAGACATTGTCTTTATTTTTCATTTTTATTTTATTGTGTCAGCATTGAACCATACAAGCATGTAGTGTTGTCCAACAAAAATGCATGGCGAATCAAATCCCAAACAATCTATGAAACAATTAACACGTTTCCATTGCACTTCATTTTATTGAGCACTAGATGACCTCCTCGAGCACTGTGTCATTGAAGCCTCGAGTAATGAACCATTTTTTGAAACAAGTGTCGAAGCTTCAACAAAGCCTCGATCGGCCATCACTACCTACGGCTGTGTGCTCTAACACCATTTCAGAAGTGACTAACTGCAGAGTTGGGAGCGGAGGAGGGACGACCGTCAGGCTGGCTCGACTGCTCCTCCTTCTCAGCCGTGGCGCGTCCAATCAGCAGCCGACATCCAGGACCGCACCTGCAAGGCGTCATCCACTGTCAGACACACACACAGACACAAAGATAGAGGCACCTAGACCCACCCGTGGGTCATAACACTCCGTGTGGATCTTTTCACTCTGGCATTGAAAGGGGGTGCTAGCGCTAGCCGTTTGCTAAGCTATGTACAGACAGCACCACCGCTTGCCGAACCACATAGTCACACCGTTTATATACAACAACTCGTCATCAATATCTCTAAAGTAGAAGTCAAGAACTTTTTTCAAAAACGATAACTAACTCAAACTTTTTTGTGTGTTTATAAAAACAAACTAAAACAAACTTAAATTGAAGTCATATTTCACTTCGTTTACGTCTGTCAAATGAATATTTGCCCAGGAAAATCTTTTAGTTTTACGCAGCAGCACCTAAATGCACGTCGCGTTCTGTGACGTCACCCCTCTTTCACAGCAGTATGTTGACGCGCGACTCGCGGCGGGAAAGTCCGATATGCCACAGTAGTGAACATGTTTATTGAGACTGGGAAGTAGACACGACAGTTTGACTCAGTTGACTCAAATATCCTGTGGCGATGACAGTGGTTATGGCTATCTGATAAAGCAAGATTTAATATTGGGAATTTAACAAAATGAAAAGGAACCGACAACGCCACCCTGGGAATTTCACCCAGGGAGTTCTACTAAACACAAAAGTAATAATTAGGCACACAGGTAAGTTCTACGAGGAAGGAGTAGGAGACGTGGTTCAGAATGTTTAAAATATCAAACCAACTTTTATTCAACATTTAAAAATAAAAGGAACAAACAGACCAACACTTAAAACGGAGCTACTGAGCTCCTTATTCTTGGTGTAGAAATTGAGGCTTACCGATGAGGGGGCCAAACGGGGGAGGAACCAAAGAAAACAAGGAACACCCCACTCACACGTGACACACCTGCAAAGAAAGTGAAGTGCAAAAAAAAAGAAGAAAACAACCACAATCCCGGGTCACAGCACGCGAAGGGGCCCACCACCCGGGACACCGCCACAACCAGCAGCTCTCAGCGACTACAAAAGAAAAGATAAACAGTTGGTTACTAAAAGTTCCCTAAAATCTGTCAAATGTACTGAAATAGCAAGAAAAACAAACAAACAATGCAATTACACACACACACACACACACACGTTCCCACCAAAACCACGCACACGCATACACGCACACACACCACTGTGGCTGGACCGGCGACTTCATAGTGTAACGTCTGCTGTCTGAGGGTCAGCAGTGGCGACGTAAGCAAACAAAGAAAAACACAACGAGAACGGAAAAACAACAAGTAAAACCAAGGCGGGACAGAAGCAACATGCACCGTCCACCGTCTGTACGGGGCGGCTAGCACAATCAAGTGCGGGCGAAGCGGCAGTGTTTCTGCACTTATCTTATAGGACCAAGTTTTAGGACCATGGTCTTGATCACCATGCGTCCTCCAGGTGAGGAGAACAACGAGGAGGCTCTGCGCAGCTTTGTGCTCGCAGGCGGCTGTAGTGTGCCGGTGAGGTGTTCAGGAAGCACTGTAAAAAGAACGGACAAGTGAGGTACTACGTACCTATGCTAATAAGCCATAATAATTTAAATGCTAAAATATCCGCACCTGATCCTCTTAAAACTCGGGCACACAAAGCGGATGTTCAGTGTCCCATTGACCACAATGGACCACTAAACGAAGCTTTTAAGAAAAATGCGAAATGAAGCAACTGAGAGCTAAAACAACATGCAAACAATGCCACAGTGCAGCTTTTCTCAAACGGGTCAATTTTGAAATCATTTTTAACTCTGTCTTCATTGATCAGAAGGTCTTTGCAGATTTGGAATTAAAACATTTTAACTGCAGGAATCATAAAATCGTCTCATCAGTGACGTTTATAGAGCCATTAAAAAATTAAATATGTGCTGAACAGACGAACGGCGGAGGAAGAGGCCTGTGTGACCAGCAGGGGGCAGCAGAGGACCGACAGCCGCAAGTTCCTCCTCAGAGAGGCCTGAGAAGGTTCTGCACCTTCAGCTCCTCCAGGAGGTCCTCAGCAAAGTGTCAGAGTTTGTTGGTTTTTTACCTCGGACGGCAGAGTCACAGTATGAAGCTTGCAGCCAGGGGGCACTGCAGCTCACTCAACACCTACAAGGTTTGAAAAGGAAATTGAGTGGAATTCATCTGGAATGAAAAGAAAAGCACAACTACAGCAGAAAAACTGAACACAAAGACGCACAAAGTTTGAACTACACACTGATTTTCTCCGGATGGGGGCCCCACAGGGCAAGCGAGACCGGACTCATCCCCATGACAGGACCCAGCCGCTTCACCCACCGGGAGGAACGGTACCCAAAGCAGGCCCGGGCACCCAGAGGCCCCCCCCCTACGGACCCAGTATGGCGCATCGACCACCCACCACTGTCAGACCCCCGTGTCTCGGGTCGTCGCCGCCAAGCCGCCCCCGAGCGGCACAGGGGGACCACCCGGGCAGCGGCCCAGTCCCAGGATTGGAGGAAGGGGGACTCCGCCGCAAGTGGCGAGGTCCCCATAGGCCCAGCCGGTCTTGCACCCCAGGGGCACCGGACCGCACAGGGCCCATCCAGGGTGGGAAAGATGCCGGATCCCGCCCCCGCTAGCAGGCTGACCCCACTGTGTGCAGGGGTGTCAGTGTGTGTATATGTGCACTTGCTGGTGTGTTGAACTATGGTGCGTTTAAAATGGAAGGGTGGTAAGGCCCTGGGGCAACCACACTGCTGCTGAGCAGGGCGGCGGCCGCAGTGCACGAACCACCCCCCCAAGCCCTAAGTGTCTATAATGCTATTAAGATTGGAGAGGGTCTTAAGGCCAGAAGGCAGGGCAGCGACCACCCAAGACACAAATCCCCCGAAACAGAAGAAAATAAATAAATAAATTAAAAATTTAGGGGAAAAAAAACAAAACAAAAAAAACACCTATTATGTGACCAGGGGGGACTCCCGGTCAGGGCGCCCCCTCAGCGACATCGGGGCCGGGGACACCACAGGGATCCAGGAGCCAAAGGGGGCCCACCCCCCACCGCACCCGGGCACACAGGAGCGGTAGCCGGCGAACGCGCAGCCCCACCCCAGGCATGCGACCCCACCGCGTACGATCCAGCGCCACTCCCCAGACACAGGGACGGACCAGCCATCCCACCAACAAGGGGGCCCCCAGACCAGACCAGAGCCAGGGACCCCCCCCCCCGGAGCACCACCCCCAGAGCACCACCCACCAACCATCAGGCCCAGCCCCCCGCGTGGTAGACATCCCCCGCCGGGGCACCCAACCCCCGACCCCCCACCAACCCGCAAACCATGCCCATCTGAAACATCCGCTGTCCAGTGTAGTGGATCCTGTGGAGTACTTTAAAATGTATTAATTGTAGAATAGGTTGTTTTATCAGTGAAAAGGTGTTCAGGCAGATTGTTCTCCAGAAATTAGAGTGAGGCTGGAGAGACAGGTCTCTTTCCCACTTAACAATTGGGATAGAAATCGTGCGATCTGTATTTGTAAGCAACTCACTCCAATAGAACTGCACTCGTCCTTCTCTCACATGACATTGGATCACAATGACCAAACAACACAACAAAGACAATGATGCCACTGTGCTGCCACATCCAGACTCTGTGTAGGTCTGTAGGCCTCTTGGACCTTCATGTGAACCACTGCGTGTTGACTGGAGGTGAAACATGACTGACTGCTGTCCTCCTCCCTGGACAATGCAATCTCACTTTCAATCTCACAGCCACTAAAAAACCTGATTGTGATTGAGAGGTACTCAGCAGCCAATCACTGTTGGGAGTCCAGCCTTCAAACACTCCTCCTGAATCCACAGTCACATCTGTGAGCATCTGGAACTTTGGCCCCGATCCTCCACACCACACAACTTGGGATGACAGCGCCACCTACCTGTATACTTTCAGCAGCCAGTCCCATGTTCTGACCCGTTTCCACTGTGGCCTGTTGGCTCATCTGGTCCAAAGTCTGGATCATCAGTGTCCAGGTTCATGGAATGAGTCAGTGTGCCGCCGTCCTGTGATGTCATGATAGAGAATCACTCTATTTATACTAATGTGCAGAACCACTGGAGTGTGGAAGCAGACAGTTACCATAATCCAAATGAAAAAGCAACAGCAGAAATGCTTTTTCATTTTAAGAACGTGGCTGCATTATTTGACTCATAAAAAAAATCGTTAATAAATAATCCAAACTGCATTTTCATTTTCTTATTCATGACTGCTCATTCTTGTACTTAATTCAAATGAAGGAAAACACATTTGAGATTTAATTTTCAAAACATGCACCAGCAAAGAGTTCCCAAAATTCAATATGAAATGTAAAATTCAAAAATGAAAAAGCAATAGCAGAATGCTTTTTCATTTTAAGAACAAAGCTGCATTATTTGACTCATAATTAAAATCATTAATAAATATTGCTATATGCATTTTCATTTTCTTATTCGTGTCGCACCTTTTATGACACAATCAAAAAGAAAACTGAGGGCATTGCTTTTTAATTTTCGTGGTCCTGCCCTGCACAAGAGTTACCACAACTCGAAAACGAAATCGCAATCTCAAAGTAAGCGCGCGGCGCAGGAAAGTGACGTCAGCAGCTCTCCACCTGTGGGTAGGGCGGTATGACGCCAAGTGTCATTTGCCTCCTGTTATGTGTAAATTCTAATGTTTGTGAATTTAATAAAGATATATATATATACATACGTTTTTTATTTAAAAAGAAAAGAAAAGAAAAAAAAGGTATGGCGGTATGCCATCGTTACTTCTTTCACGTCATTGAAGTTGCCGGTAATCGAGATTTAAATCGGCGAAAAACGTGGACCACTGACAGATCTCGCACCAGCATCTGCCACCAGTCGACGGATTGATCTGTTGCTTCGCATCCTTCGTCGGATGGACTGGTGGCCGACGCCGAACGGAAGCAATGATCCATTGCATCGCATCCTGCGACGAATGGACTGGTGGCCGACGCCGAACAGCTGTTACTCCACCCATGTAACAAATAGCTTGAGCTTTGATGTTGTGCTGGTGCATCAAGGTGTTCCATAACTGACAACAGGTTGGCTCGGGCAACCTTGTTTGCGTCCGTATCTGGGACGGCAGAATACCTGCTCAACTCGGTCCCGAGCATCAGATTCAGATACACTATTCAACTCCACCTGGGAAGCTAAATCCAGCAGGGTTCGAACAATTGTGTCAATGTGCGCCATGCTCAAATCTGTCCGACCAACGAGATCCGTCAGTGGTCCACGTTTTTCGGCAATTTAAATCTTGTTTACCGGCAACTTCAATGACGTGAAAAGTTATGATGGCAAAGTGGTGTCATACTGCTATACCTTTTTTTTTGTTTTTTTTTTTTAAATATACAGTATATATATCCATTTATTAAATTCACAAACATTAGAATTTACACATAACAGGAGGCAAATGACACTTGGCGTCATACCGCCATACCCACAGCGGAGGTGGAGAGCTGCTGACGTCACTTTCCTGCGCCGCGCGCTTACTTTGAGATTGCGATTTGTTTTCGAGTTGTGGTAACTCTTGTGCAGGGTGGGACCACGAAAATGAAAAAGCAATGCTCTCAGTTTTCTTTTTGATTGTGTCATAAAAGGTGCGACACGAATAAGAAAATGAAAATGCATATAGGAATATTTATTAATGATTTTAATTATGAGTCAAATAATGCAGCTTTGTTCTTAAAATGAAAAAGCATTCTGCTATTGCTTTTTCATTTTTGAATTTTACATTTCATATTGAATTTTGGGAACTCTTTGCTGGTGCATGTTTTGAAAATTAAATCTCAAATGTGTTTTCCTTCATTTGAATTAAGTACAAGAATGAGCAGTCTTGAAGAAGAAAATGAAAATGCAGATTGAATGACTTATTAACCATTTTAATTATGAGTCAAATAATGCAGCTTCGTTCTTAAAATGAAAAAGCATTTCTGTTATTATATTCTTATTTTAATTTGGATTATGGTAACTGCTTCCATATAAAACAAATACATCCATAAATATATACAATGTGAGAATTGTTTCTTGCAAGAGCTGTACTTCAACCCATGACCATCGATAAAAGTGTACACATCTAATCGTAAACAATCTGCTGCAACCTGAATTTCCACTTCTGTGTCTATAAACCAGTCACAGCTTGACTGATGGCTCTGAAGAAGCAGTTTCCATCAGCCTCTACATTCTCATTTGTACACGGCGAACCTAATGGGCCTTTGCAATCAGAAATTGGAAAACTTGCACGGTCCAAATGAATCTTCAAGTTTTTGCAAAGGTCTAAACAAACATCAACATCAAGGGGAGAGAAGTTACACTCTTCATTGGTCACAGCACTGACAAACTCTACGTCAGAATTATCCATGTCAAAGTGAGGAGTTTTGCTCTTCTGAAGTGACTCACTGTTGCCAGCTGGTGCTGGAATTTTAAACCGTGACCGGTTTCGCCTTGATGAAAAGAACCATGCAGAACCTTGGCTAATCTAATACCAGTGCCATGATCTGCCACTGCATCTTCACTAGTACTAACTGATGATGGATCACAAATCACATGTGCGAGGCGTAGAACGAGCGGAGCAGTCAGAGGCAACAGAAGAAGAAAGAAAAGCCTCCTTAGCTTAGTTGATCTTCTGTGTTGCCTCCTGGACGGTGCTGGCCTCCTCTGGCTTGGTGCTGGCAACCACGGGAGCCACAGGAACCACGGGCACAGCTCTGGTCATCTGTGGCGTCGCCTCCACCTGATTAAAATAAGAAAGATGTGATTTTATGCCAATAAACATAGAAAGGAAAACACTAGGCTTTACACGATCACGATTTTTGTGCCGATCACCAATCAGTGAGTTTAAATAAACCGATCACCGATCCGATCACGTTAGGGGCAATAAATACTTGTTTCTGTACACCCCTTGCCTTCTCACGAGCACCGTCTAAAGTTGTTTGCTTTAGCATCCGTTTCAGACTTTGCTTGTCTTTTTCTTTCTCCGCGTGTTTCTTAAACTCGACATGCTCCTCCGTGTGTATCTTTTCCAAGCGCCTGATTAAATTTGTGGTGTTGAAATTTTTTGCCAAAATTCCCCCGCTAGGTACTGTAGCGTTGCATATATTGCAGATAGCTTGTGCTATGTCTGTTTCTCTCACTTTGAAAAACTTCCACACCCCCGACACGTTTGTTTGTGTCACCCGTGGATGTTGCTGTCGTGAAGATTCAAAGAAACTTTATTGTCCGTCACATAGCGACAGTACTCAAAACAGGAAGAGACACGAAGACGAAAATGAAGGTTTTTGAATCATGAATCATTCGCTCTCGGATACAAACAAATAAACATGTCGATGCTGTGAAACTACTTTGGAGGAAATGAGACAGATTAAAAAATTTCAACACGACCATGACGTCAGTGATCAGTGATTCATGACATGACGCCCGATCATGAACGTTTCTAAAAATGCCAAATATCGGCCGATCCGATACAGCCGATAAGATCGGTGTAAAGCCTAGAAAACACACACAGGTGATGAAGTGGAAATGAATAAGTACAAACCTGCTGCACTGCTGTGACATTGCTGGAGGCAGACTCAGTCACGTGGACAGTTGAACGTGTTGCCCACACCTGCAAATACAAGGACACAAAGTAACGTTTAAAGAACTGCATTTATTGTCCTATCACAAAGATGCACACAATGAAATACACATATCCCAAATACCAACATGTCACTTGTTTGTTTTGGTTTTTGAGGCAACGCGTGCTGATCGACGTCTCAGGCTAGACATCTGGAAGAACATAAAGAAATTAATTCATAAACAAAGTAACACACTAATTAAACTGTACATGTACTGTACATATGTGATCTTGTGTTGATAATAGGGGTGGGGCGATACGGCTAACCCACGATTCGATACTGTGACGATATTTGGCCCACGATAATGACAACATCACGACACACGATATCTTCGATATCTTCGAAATCTTGCCGACGATATGTGACTGAAAAAGAAAAGAATACCCATAAAAAGGAAAATGCCTGTGATCTTGCATTTATTCCAAAACTTTGTATAATGTACAAACAAACGTGCACTGCACAAGCAAACATATTAAAGTGCATGAACATTAATAACTTTCATGTAAACAAGGACAGTGCTTTCTGGTAATGTAAAGTCAGTAGCAACTTGTCTTATCTCAACTTGGGGACTTGGGATATACAAACCGACGGGAAAATGAAAGAGGGGAAAAAATCCTTTCACTGCCCCGATTCTGAAAATCAATAAAAAAAAAATGATGCAGACAAAATACGAAATAAATAACCGCGGCCCCAAAATATACGGGACAAAGTGAAGTGCGTCCCCCATCAGTTCATTACGGGACAGGCTTTTTAGTTGCCAAATATGGGACAATCGCACAGACGGAAATTAAATGAGGTTTTGTCATTTTCCATAAAAAACGGGACAAATTGTGTCCTGGGAGAGATTTTGTCTTTCCCGGGACAGGTGGTGAAAAAAGAGAACAATTCTGGGAAAAACGGGACGGGTGATAGCGAACGAGGCAGCTCTGCAGATTCGTAGTGTTGCCATTGTATTTTACCTTCGCAAAACAGTTGTTGCAGATTGCATATTCTTTATGAAGTTTCCTCCCGTCATCCGTCTCGTAAAAGCCAAAGTGGGTCCACACTTTAGAGTGGTAACTTGCGGGTGGGTCTTTGATTTGTTTTCCGTTGTTGGTATTTTCCGCCGTTCTTGCATGTGCTCTTCCGTTGTTAACTCGTCTTATTCACCGGCCGCTGCTTACGCCTACTTGACTCTTACGGGATTAGCGCCCCCACAAACAGGACAGGAGAGATTAAGCCTTAGCCTCACTGAACCACACGGGATTGGACGGGATGTCTGTGTGAAATGCAGTCTCAACAGCTGTTGGTACTGTCTATAAAAAAAGAGGAGAGGAAATCAGAGTCAACTTAGGATAAGTGTTCATTTTTAAAATAAAAAGTTGCACAGTTTGACAAATACACGATTGGGGGGGGGGAAAAAAAAGAGGGATGAACAGGTTACCTCAACCTCCTGTCCAACAAGAGTCCATTCAGGAGCGGGTCCATACACTGGCATGTCGACAGGACCTGTCACAACCACTCTGGGAGACACCCTGGGCGATGATTGGTTGTGGCACAACACCCCTGGCCTAGGTGAAGGGGGTGCGAGCTGATGGAGCATGCAGCATGCAGACGCTCCACCAAAATCAGTCCTGAGGTGCACCTGAACAGAAAACAACATGTTAACACATATTTGTCATATCAAATGAAGAGCAAGTAAGGCTGAAGAAGGAAGAAACTTACACCATCATAACACCACCATGTACAGCTGACGAAGGGGGAGGTGATCGGCCATATACACAAATGTTAAACCTGGAAGAAGTGTCACATAATCAATTATGTAATCACACAATTCTAAGAAATATCTGTTAGCACAGTGTCACTGAAGAGAAAAAAATACAACAAAAATATGTATTTTACACACCCATGCGTGCAGCAACACGATGATATACTTGACGTAGCGCTGTTTGTAGTTCTGGCTTGACAGTCAGGCGAGGTGGAAAGTCAAGCACAAACACCTACAAAATAGTTGTATAAAAAAAAAAACCCAAACAAACATAAAAATGCAAAATAAATTCATGAATATTCTTGTTATTGAACTATGGATCATGGAATTACTTGATATTGATAAAACAAAATGGCGATGACATTCATGTGTTCAAATTTGTTTGTCACAGCAGATAAACAAACCTTGGGCCAGCGGTCCAACACAGTTGCCAGTAGCGCAGCAAAATCCTGGGCGGAGTCTGTTACAAGCCCGTGTTAAAGGTTGTTGCCCGGGGCGAGAACACAAAACCATCCACAAGTGGACAGAGATCCCCCACCAGAACACTCTGCGGGAAGAGAATCTGCGTTCGTAAGACAGAAAAATAAAGAAACTTGTGGCTTGACAAAATCACGACCCATACCTTCTTGTCTGGTTGCTGGGCCTTAAGAACGAACTTGCACTGTTTTGTCAGTCAGGAGCAAAACGGGCCATCTTCGCACCCAGGTCGCTGACCAGTAACACGCCCTGTGTAAATTGACAAAAAAGAAAAATCTAAATATGTTTTTGTAAGATTTATTTGGAATACAACATAACAACACAGGCAGAACATGAAATCATGAACGTGGAAGTACTCACAACGTTCAAAGTCCTTCCGAGGTGGAAAAGGTGTCCAATCCCGTTTTTGCTCCAGGCGTCGTTTCATGGCCAGAGAGCGACGGAATGCCTTGGTGTTCGGCATCTGAACAATGAAATGAAAGATTGTGTCATTTTCAATGAAGGACAATGATAACACAAGTTTAAAGAAAAAAGTGATGTTTTCTCACACACGACATCAAAACACAGAAAGCTTTCTGTACCTTTGCAGCTGGAGACGATGAGCTTAAATCAATAAAGCAAAAGAAAATGTGTATGTGTACTCTTGGACCCTAACCCTAATGCCATACAAGTCTATGGGGTGAAATTTCAACTTTGTCCTACAGATATGGGGCTACTTGCTTTTTCATCAGGAGCCCCCAAGAAGCGCCCACGCCAAATTTGGGGCTTCTAGTACTTGAGGAACCCCGAAACCCTAACCCTAATTTCAGCTAACCCTAACCCTAACCCTAACCCTAGTTTCAGCCTTATTGTTAACCCTAATTCAATGCCAGTCTATGGGGTGAATTTTCAACTTTGTCCTAGAGACATGGGGACACTTGCTTTTTCATCAGGAGCCCCCAAGAAGCGCCCACGCTAGATTTGGGGCTTCTAGCCAATGAGGAAAAATTTGGAGAAGACACAACAGGGTTACAGCTGAGAAGGCACTTAAGATCCTCAAAGGACTGTTGCTACTAACTAGACCAAACAAATGGTTTCAATGGACTGGTTAATTCTTCTCTCGTGGCCGGCAGCTCCACTGCCTTAGTGCTGGAGATGAACGCTCAGGGGCGCCGCCAGGAATTTTGTGCCCCCTGAAAAAAAACAAAAACAAATGGGCCTCCTTTGCGCAGCGCTTGTCAAAAGCTTCACATCACTCTAAAAATACAGTATAGTTCAATAATAGTGCTTGAGTCCATCTTGACAGTGTCAATGTATTTTTATTGTGAATTCTCCACTAAGCAAACTCTTAACATTGATGAATGATTCATGAAAAAAACACTTGATGTCTCTCGGACAAAGTTGAGCTTTGACCTTCATAGACTTGCACTGCATTAGGGTTTAGCGATAAGGCTGGAATTAGAGTGAGGGTTTTGGGGTTCCTCCTGGGCTAGAAGCCCCAAATTTGGCATGGGTGTGTCCTGGAGGATCCTGATGAACCTGAAAGTGGCCCCATGTCTCTAGGACAAATTTGACCTTTGACCTCCATAGACTTGCATTGAATTAGGGTTAACGATAAGGCTGAAACTAGGGTTAGCTGAAATTAGGGTTAGGGTTTCGGGGTTCCTCGAGAACTAGAAGCCCCAAATTTGGCGTGTGCGCTTCTTGGGGGCTCCTGATGAAAAAGGAAGTGGCCCCATGTCTCCAGGACAAAGTTGACTTTTGACCCTCATAGACTTGTATGGCATTAGGGTTAGCGATGAGGCTGGAATTAGAGTGAGGGTTTTGGGGTTCCTCATGGGCTAGAAGCCCCAAATTTGGCATGGGTGTGTCCAGGAGGATCCTGATGAACCTGAAAGTGGCCCCATGTCCCTAGGACAAAGTTGACCTTTGACCCTCATAGACTTGTATGGCATTAGGGTTATCGATAAGTGATACAAACCTGGTGAGTTTAAGACTTAGTGACTCTACGTACATGAATGTATGGGGTACCCCGTCCATACCTTGTTCCAACCTTCCCTCCACAAACCTGGCTGTCCAGTGCCGAAGTCAAAGTGAGAGAGAGAACAAAGAAGGACCGGTACATATATAATATAACACCTGCGTCAAACAAAGCATAACTAACTGTACATATCATATCTACAGGAAGGAGCTGGTACATTAAGTGAGAATATTCAAGAATATTAAGAGAAGATATATTCAAGGTTGTCCTAAGGTCAACTGTACCAACCATTGCCAGAGCTTATGGAGCAATTTGATGTTATTGTACAGTAAAAATGGAATATTGGAGCTGTCGCAAAAAAAAAAAAAGCCAACTTTAAGGCTTAATATCTCCAAAATGATACTGTACATATGCTTGATAATGACTGAGGATATAGTCAGGGTGTTCCTCAGGTCAACTGTACCAACCACTGACAGAAATTATGGAGCAAAGCAATGTTACTGTACAGTAAAAAAATTGAGTACTGGGCCCTTTTTGCCTGTTTGAAAAGCTAAAAAAAAAAAAGGAAAACAACAACTTTGAGGCTTAATATCTCCAAAATAGTACATTAAATATGATTGAAGATATATTCAAGGTTGTCCTGAGGTCAACTGTACCAACCATTGACAGAGCTTATGGAGCAATTTGATGTTATTGTACAGTAAAAATGGAATATTGGAGCTGTCGCAAAACAAAACAAAAAGCCAACTTTAAGGCTTATTATCTCCAAAATGATACAGTAATCAATCACATTTAGAAATCAAATGTTTCTAAATGTCAAGTCAGTAATGTCAAGTCAGTGCTTGATGTGTCATCAGCAGGCGTCGGCGTCAGTAATGGGGCATCGGCGGGTTTCGGGTGGAATCGCCAGGCGTTGGGAAGCGTTGGCGGGTGTCGGGGGCTCGTGGCCAGGTGGCGGACGTCACAGCAGGCAGTGGCCAGGTGGGCTCAGTCCCGCAAACGCTGCTTACAGCTTTAATTTTGTATTGCTTTGATAACATTGTTTAAGTTGAGTTTAAATTTACACTATTTTTTTTTTTCTTAGCTGCTAATTGTTCAAAAATGCTGATGTTAAAAGTGTGTTTGCACAGTAAATGTTATGGCACTTTAATTCATATGGCAGTACATTTAAAATAACTGGCCGTCAAGTTCCAGGAACTGACAAACTGCACTGAGTTGAGTGAGATTCTCCAAAGGAACTCCAGTATAAATGTGGACTTTACATTCTAGTCCCCTGTGAAGAAAAACCCAAAAGTGAACGTTTTTGTGCCTCACCCTTTCTAACTGGGACATTTGCAAGGGAACGCAGACTGGTTATGCTGCTCCCTGATAAAAGAAAAATGTTTCTGCTGTTACCTCAGAAATTGCCCGTTATTATTGTGGCTCAGGATTTTGTAGGTAGATTTTTTTTATTTTTCATAAGGAACAGGATAACAGTAATGCCCTGGCATTGGCAATAAGCTTTAATTTTGTATTTGCATTTTTTTTAACTTTAGATTTACATTAAAAATGTTTCTGTGTAAAGTGCTGATGTTAAGTGTTTGCACGATAAATGTTATGGTGCTTTCATTTATATGGCAGAACATTTAAATTAAAGTGTATGAAAGACTTCTTTTAAATTCATTATTGGCTTTTGCGTATACAACGTGATTAATCGTGATTGATCAGGTAAATCATGCGATTAATTGCGATTAAAATTTTTAATCGTTGCTGTAGTGCCGCATCTGGGCCTAATCTTCTTTTCACAGGACAATAGGAGATCTGAGTACAATGGAACTTCAGGTGGAGCCACAGTGCCTTCAAGAGGCAGGAATAGGAAGTGCCTCTGGGGGGTTGATATAGACTTGGACAAACGTTTCATCAGTTTATCTCCCTCTGCGTTACACAGTTAATTCTTTCCTTCCCACATTTCTCTTCCATGCCCCATGCTACACTCTAACAACTTTCACTCTCATTAGGGTTACAACTATGGCACACTCGTGTCTTAGCTATCTCTAGCATTACACACATATACATATGCACATATATATATATATATATAATATAGATACATACACTCATATACGTTGGTAATCTGTGTTTCATATGTCTATAGTTATGTCGGCAAAAATAAAATAAAGATTTGTTTATGCCTTTGTTACCCTGTTTCATTCAAATCTCATTTTCAGGTATGTGTGTTTAGATTAGGTTTATACATATGTTGATATATGTGGTACTTTATAATTAAGACGGTTCAATATGCTTGTAAAGATAATGTTGTTTCTATCTGCTTAGTTATTTTGTTTTCGTTCTTCCCTTCTTCTTAAGGTTGTCCCAGTTCAAAAAAAGGGGGCTATGTGATTGTGTTTATTCATCCTGTGCTTGTTTCAGTCATTGTCGGTTTTATTGGTTTATTGATTTATCAGCAACGAAACCTACACTACATACATGCTCATCATACGCAACTGGTATAGGTGGACCTACAAGTTTTAGGGTCTGAACGGCCTCTTCATTGGCTCTCGGAGAGCGGGATACCGCCCCCGTCCCGAAACTTTAAGCTAGTGAATTTCACTCTGCCGTTCAGAAATTTCTCATCCCTCGTTTTGTGAAGGCCTTGTTTTCGTTTGTTTTCCCTCTCGTACTTAGTTTGTTTTTGTCGTAATTGTTCGTTTTTGTTTAAATCATTTTTGCGTCGGCATTAAGCCAACTCTTTGCTTAATTTAACGGCAGCTGACAGCCCTGAGACTCGCTCCGAGACCGCGACTTTCATTTTAATTTTTACCTTTTTCAATTTTTCCTTCCACAATCTCGAGACCGATTTTTGTCATTTTTCCTTTTTCTGTTTTTAATTGGCTCAACGTCGCGCCTTCGAAGTAACCGAGTAGTTAGTCTGATCACCGCACTTATCTCGGATTACGCAAAGAAGAGCGCACGTCGATGCTGAACTGCCAGTGAAGACATCTCCCAGACAACAGCAGAACGGGCTTCCAGCGTCTGAGCTTGGTGCGTCCATCTGAGCTCCCTGCGCGCTGCCGGACCCGAACGGCCCGGTACGATCTCCCAGGACCACCTTGGAGGACCATCAAGCAGCGATCTCCCAATCACCTGCGGGCCGACGCTCATCCAACGTAAGCCTCGTCACTCGCTTTTGTTCTGAAGTCTGGTATACATCATAATAAATTTAGTCTTAAATTCTAAATCCCCGTAAACAGCCTGGTTGGCTGTTCCAACAGCCGATAGGTCATAATTTTTCTTTCCCTTTTATTTTGCTACTTTAGGTCTCAGTTTAGGGTCTGTTTCCAGTCACACACGCACCCACATGCCCACACAACACACACGCACAACACACATAGATACCTTTCGTTGCTGGTGGTGTTTTGTGGTCATTTTGTGTCATACTGCCTCGTTTAAACTGTTTGGTGTTTGTTGAAATAAATGCATATTGAGCCTGACGTCGTTGTTTGACTGGGTTATTAAAGTGTAGTTCAAATCCCTGCGTACCGGCCAAGAACTCACCATTAAGGTGAAACGGTACTGAGACTGATTCTAGTGTTTCTTGCTCACACTAACAACCAAGAGCAGGTGGTGCTCCGTAAATTTTCATATCAAATATTCTTTCCTCTGTTCCGAGTCGGTCCGTCCGTGGGAGCAGGGACGGCGTCACGCGTCCTCCCTGTCCCCTCGGAGTCCCTCTAGCGGTCAGACTAAGAATTGCATGTAAAATCCATGTTTATATATTTGGCATTCCGTTTCATTCCTTAGGGAGTTTGATTGTTCAAATTAAACAATCCTCCTCCCTCCACTACATTGCCCAGCCCCAGTAAAAACATTTTTCTGGTGCCAGCATTTCGTGAGGCAGAAGTTGATTCAGACTTCAGTGCCTTGGAGCGAATAGCTTCGCCACTCAACTGGCCAAGAGACATGTGGCCTGTCCTTCTCCAATGCAAGCGGGTGGGAAAAGCACAGGAGTTGGTGTCTGCTCTTTTCTTAGAAGACAGCCTGCAATATGATGTTGGAAAGGAAGCAATTTTTCCTGCTTATGAGCTTGTTCCTGAGCCCTACCGGCAAAAATTTAGGAACCATAGAAAATCTAGTGGTCAAACCTTTGTCGAGTTTGCATGGGAGAAAAGCAACCTCTTTGATAAATGGTGTGCAGCTAATGATGTCAAAAATGACTTTGAGTCACTCCGTGAGCTCGTTCTTTTAGAAGATTTTAAAGACTCTTTGCCAGAGAAGGTGGTAATGTTCTTGAATGAACAGAAAGTGTCGTCATTGTCCAAGGCTGCTGTCCTCGCAGATGAGTTTGTGTTGACCCACAAAAATGTCATCTCATCTTCCCCCCCGATCGGACAGGCCTTCTGCTTCTCGTCCCACAAGAGCCGAGTCTAGCCACCTCCCCCTTGAAAAGGCTAGAGGGAAGGGATTTCTGGTTTGGCCATAAAGTGGTAGACTGCGCAACACCAGGGCTCTCGACCGTCTAGGGTAAAAACTCCCCGAAAACTTGAATAACTATTGTCAGATATCATATTAACTACAAAGTGATCAGGGGAACGTTGGAATGGGAAGGAAAACTCGATTCAACCAAAACAGAAACACGGTAACAGACAATATGGCGGAACTACCAGCTTGCTCTGAAACAGAGGGAGATGGCGAAATGAACTCCTCGTGACTAACGACGCGAAAAAGGGCTCGGACATAGAAATTATTAGCAAGGAGATACGGGATTTAAAAATGGAATCAAAAGAAGTCCTTCGCACGTTTGGAGAAACACTGAGGAACGACGTGGAAAAAGACTTGGACGACTTCAAAGACAAAATAAATCAACAACTTGCGAAAGTCGTCACCGAACAGGAGCTCCAGACCGGCAAGATCAACGAGGCTGAGTCGCGGATTGAAAAGCTAGAACGTTGGGCACAGGAAGCTAATGACGCTCTGGTCATATCACTGAGAGAAAAAAAAGCTCTTCAGGACAAGTTAACTGACCTGGAGTCCAGGCCGAGGAGAAACAACCTACGTATCTATGGAGTCACTGAAGGAGAGGAGGGAGAATCTGTGGCCAAGTTTGTGGAAGACCTGCTGAAAAGCGAACTGCACCTGCCAGCAGATTTTAATTTCCAAATTCAGAGACCACACCGCTCATTTGCACAGAAGCCAGCGGACGGTGCCCAACCGAGACCCATCATTGTTAACTTTCTGGAATTTACTACCAAAGAGAGGGTCCTGAGAGAGCTATGGACAAAGAAAATAGAACTGGGGAATAAAGTACCGTCATTCCATCACGATTACGCGACAGAGATGGTCCAAAAGAGAAAGGAGTACAACACTGCTAAAAGAATCCTGAAGGAGAAGGGCATCCGGTTCCAGACGCCATTCACCAAGATGAGGACCCACTGGGATACGGGAACTCGAACCTACAACAGCGCAGAGGAGGTAAAGGAGGAATTGGCGACACGCGGCCTGGCGGAGAAGACGGCGGTGGCGACGGGTGCGGAGGGGCCTGCGGCACTCGGTGCCCCGCACTGCGACGGAGTGGCAGTGCAAGGAGGGATCCTGGAGGGGCTACGCATCAGCAGCGACACGAGCCAGAAAAGCTACAAGAGTTTCAAAGATTCTTTGATTAAATTCAGAGAATAAAGGGAAGAAAGCTGGTAGGGGTGTTCTAGTATGACCGGTGTTTTTAAGTTGACAAATTATTAAAATTGAATTCCCATGTTAATAGAAAAGAGACTGTGGGAAGTCCGGGTCGCTCCTTTTTTTCTAACGTTGGACTCATTTAGAACGACTAAAATACTCATTGCAGGTTCAAGTGTCATTTCTAAGTTAGGTTAGATTTTTGACTGCCTTCACGCGGGCCGGACAGAGACACGCCGTAGTTTGGCCATGCCTGATCTACAGGAAACACATCTCTCTCAACAAGAGCACGACACACTGAAAAGATTTGGATATAGAAATGTTTTTTTTAGCTTGTTCAGGAAAGGCCCAAAGAGAGGTGTCACAATATTAATCTCTAATTCTATCAGTTTTGAAGTTGTTAAAAAAATAAATGACAAAGAAGGGAGATATGTAATAGTCAAAGGGAAATTGGATGATAACTCAGTTACTTTGGTCCAGGGTTGGACAAGTGCTTTTTGAAATCACTGTTTGAGATCATAGCTGTGGAAAGTGAAGGAATCCTAATATGTGCAGGGGATTTCAACATGATTTAAAAGCTAAACTCGACACAACTAATGGCAACAGAAGTCAGACCCGCCTGTCGAAACTTGTCAACGTCTCTCTAGCCGAACTAGGGATGTTTGATGTTTGGAGGGACCTCCACCCGTTACAGAGGACTATTTTTTTTATTAACATTACAGACAGATACAGAATAGAGGAATGTAAAATAGGAATGACTGACTTGTACTGACACAGTATTAATTACCTTATTATTTGTCTAAATAAGAGGAAGAAAAACACACTTTGGAGATTAAATGTGTGTATGCTAAATAATCCAAAAACACTGGAGGAGGTTAAGAAAGAGATTAAATGCGCTATGGAGGAGAACATAGATAGTCCAGTAGACACTTCCATACTGTGGGACACAATTAAAGCTGTGATGAGAGGGAGGTTAATAGCGAGGGCAGCCTATCAAAAAAAGACTAGATGTGGCGAGGGGGAGGGTCTGGCGGAGGTGGAGGCAATTCTGAGTGGGTATAAAGGTGGGTATAAAGGAAAATTGGGGGGGGGGGGCGGTTGCCTGACAACGCCACCTGGGGAGTTGCACCCCAGGAAATAAACTATAATAAAATTCCACGGGCTACACAGGTTCGTTACGCTTTGAAATTTAAGAGGACGAGACGGACTTCCAATGAAACAGCTTTATTTGACAACAATTTAAAATAGACCAGGTTTAGCTGCCTGAGTGTCAAGGAAATAAGTATCATACCAAAAAGACTGTTCAACATAAGAAAATAAGGGGAACAGGGCCAAAGAAACCAAAGAAAACTCAAAAAAGGGAATAAACAAAGCTAAGGGAATCATTACAAACCAAAATTCACGCTACGCCAACTCCTGTCCTAAAGAAAAGAGAACAAAATTAACATACTAATACCTTGAGACACCCAGGCAAGCGTTAAACAGTTAGAACGAAAGGAAAACTTTTATTTATTCTTTGCGCGCGCACACACACACACACACACACACACACACACACACACACACACACACACACACACACACACACACACACACACACACACACACACACACACACAGGACCAAAACCCAAAACAAAAAGGTAACGATCACTGGGGAACAAGATATTAATGAACTAAAAAAGGAAATCAAACTATAACAAAATCGCTACTCAACAGAAAACCCAAAGTTTCACCAAAATTTCACAACAAAACAAAGAAAAGAAAACCAACCAAAGAAAGTGGTTACGCTAACAAAAGAAACAGACAAACTGAATTGTCTAAACCAAATAAACCAAAATCAAAGGAAAAGTGTCCGCGTTGTGGTGGTGACACCGCTGTTACCCGGCTAGACTGGTGCGGCAATTGATTGCGAGGACATCGCCGCCGCAACAGTAACAGAGGGGAATGGAGAAAACAGAGGAAGACGGAGCGACTGCACCCAGGCAGGGGGTTGAGACCAGCGTCCTTCCAGTACCCGTCTCGGCGCACCGGTGTTCAACTGCAAGGCAGCCTCCCCGCCGAGCGCCAGAGGAGGAGGGGGGCCGGGGGGGCCTGCGGTGAATGCACAACGATCACGCACACACAGCGCCACCTCCCGATGAACGGGCACCCGCCAGGGTTCCTCCTCCGGCTGTGCTTATGGCCCAGCCCGCTCTGGGATTGCTAGCCGAAATACTAACAACTGCGAAGGACAGAGTTCTCAGCGTGGACACGCCAGAGGACAGAGTGCTGACTCCAGCCTGCGCTTGTTTTTAAAAGAGCTGCTTTCACTCTGCACTCTGGCGCAGGTGTAATCAGTGCGTTTACATGCAGAGCTTAATCGGACTAAGCAATAATTCGGTTTTCTCGTCCAATCGGAGTTCTCACCTTATCCCCCTATACATGCAGCTGAGAAATTTGAATTACTGACGGGAACGTGTCCTCCTCCCAACAGTAGGGGGTGGAGTGAGCCTTTTCAGCTGGTCAGCTGCTTTCGGTTGACATATTACATCATTATGATATAGAATGATAGTTCATAATGTACGTGTTACTTACTTTGCAGATAAGCTGTACCCTATTTCTTGTCTCATGGTTATCTTAAAAGATAACCATGAGACAAGAACATTGTTTACTGTTGGAGGGCTACAACAACACAATGTCTTCGATGCTACGCTTTGTGCCGTCGCCACGGACCCGAAACTCTCGTTCTTGTTGGATGCCGGTTCTGCGCAGACTGGTGGGAGAGTTTGTGTACAGGTTTTGCAAAGGAACGGTGTCTTCAGTTATACACACGCTCATTAAAGTGCCGACCGTGGAGGAAGCTTGTGCCGTTTCCAGCAGAATAACAGCGAAATTATCGAAATAAAAACAAATCAGAAAAACATCTCTTTGCTGTGCTTTTATTTACAAAGTTAAAATTCTTCTAACTTATAAAAAATGTGAACGAAAAGGTAGAAATATAAAGACGAAGGAATACGTATTTGTTCAGGGCTGCGCAAAGCCGGAGCCCTGCATTTGCTGCACTACCCTTTTTGAAAAGGTCTCCGTTGCGCATTATTTTAATATGTCCATCTCTTTTAGAAGAGAAAGCATCGCCCCGGTCTCATCCTCTCTCCAAATGTCAACATTCTTATTCGCGTTTGCTGGTTGTTTCACGCCGAAGGCAATAATTCAAATTTCTCTAGTACCATGTAAACGCACTGAGGGACGCAAAGATTGCACTCCGGCGCAGGTGTGACTGATGACGCGAAGGTGTTGGCAAACCCACCTGCCACATAGTTAATTAATTCAATTAATTAATTAAAGTGCTTTTTGAACCTTTGGCCGCTCCGTAGATTGTGGAAACGGGAAATGAATTGACTCACAGCACACAGTCACACGCTTGCAGCCGGCTTGTAAGCACAACAAAAAAAAGAAAAAGACACTGAGCGTAGATGAGCACTAGGAAGGACTAACATGGATAAGGCTTCAATTGTAAATGGAAAGTTCCACTTCAAAACCCTGCCAGATGGCAGTCTTGACAGGACAAAAGTGATATGCATTTACTGTAAAGCTGTATTTAGTTTCCACCGGAGTACGAGCAGTCTTACGTTTCACTTGTCTGCGAAGCATACAGCTGACGCGGAGAGCCCTCCGCCCCCTTCTGAGGTAAAGCAAACCACGTTGGATGGTGTGGCACGGAGACCACTGGCCGCGTCCACCACACGCCAACTTTCAACAGCGGGGGCTAAATGGGTGTGGCTACGGCTTGCAGGCCAATTAATGTGGTGGAGGACGAGGGTCTGAGCGATATCATATATATTATACTGACTATGGATGAATATGACACTGACTGGATGATTATGGCACTGACTGTGGATTACTATGGATGCTGAACAGCTGTTATAGGCTATACTGCCTAACTGCACTATATCAGTTGAGTCCTGTACTGTATTGCACTGCCCCCTGTTTAATGCACACTTTATTTATTGTTTTGATTTAATTTAATTGATTTTGTGCATCACAGTTTGATGCAATGCATAAGTATCATCCTTTTGTCTTAATGGCTGCTGAAAAAAGGGGATGAATAGTTCAAGTTGGAGTTGAAAAGTAAAATAGAGAAATTTTGGTAGTACTAGTAATCATTACTATGTAATGTTACAGTTATGCCCATCTGTTATCTTTGTTGGGCTTGAGTTTATTTTTTTTTTACCCTGTGCATCTTTTGTTTTGTTAGTCGTACTTGTCATTGCTCCAACACGAATAAACATGCTGCATCCCACTAGATGGCGCATTTGCCTTATTTACAAGCACCACGGTCATCAGAGCTGATCTCTGCCACTCTCAGCAGCGTGCGTCTACTAAGGTCTACTAAGATTCCACAATCTATTACACCTCGTGAGCAAAACAGGCTACAGGTAAAATTAAACATCTTCAGTTGAGCAACTCAGGCAAGTTAAACTGATTTAAAAACAAACAAACACTATAATACTAGGAAAAGAATCCTCTATATGTCAATAAATACAACAGATTGAGTATTCATAAAAACAATGCTTACTTTAAATAAGAAAATCCAACAAACCAACAAGTGCAACACTAAAAAGCAAACCAACAATCAAAATAATGCTTAATTGCCTTAGTTTCGTCCCACACTTATCAGCTTAGCTACTAAGAATAACACACATTATTCACCTGGACAGAAGGAGGTTCTGAGGAACGTGTTGGTCCTGGAGCTTCCTGGTCTGGATGTTCGGGAGATCCCTCTGGCTCAATGTCTGGAGCGCCAACATATTTTAGAATTGCTCCTGCAGAGACAAAGCTCATTAGATCATCAAGCAAAACAGATCAGAAGCGCATTTTCCTATTTTATTATTACAGTGATGTTGCAGTAATATAGGAAAATTAAAAATTCATTTGTTTTTAAATTAAACATTATGGTTGCAGTGTCCCTTTAAAGCTTTTACACAATTACAAAACTGTCATTTTTAAGAGTTTTTGGCATTACTTTACACACTGTACTAGTTAAAGTAATAAAACTAAGATAAATGACCCACTGCCACAACAGTCTAAAATAGTCAACACCATGCCAAATAAAGTATTTCCATAAAATATTTCTTTGAATTCTAAAACAGTAGCACATTTCTAATGAAGGGCCTACAAAATACAAACTAAGCTTAGTAAATTCATCCTAAGTTAAGGCTAAAATAACATTAAGAGTCAAATATGTGAACTGAACAATAACAGGGGACTGACTACAACAACAACTACAACATGCCCTCCGTCCCTCCCTCCCTCCCTGTTAGAATGTGAATAAACGGGTGTGGAGTCAATCAGTCATTCCCATGGCAGGATAGGCCAACATGGCAGGATATGGTCAACTTTCATAAAACAAACAAAAACGCTGATTCATGACGAACAAATATTAGCCAGCCAGCTAACATTTATCCGACGCTAGCTAGCTAGCTGGCTAGCAGGACAAATAAACAAACTTGGGGGGGGGGGACAACAGCGTTTCACCTCCACCTCTCCAGCCCACATCACAAACAAATAACTTACCTTTCCCTTTTGCAAGTTTTTCTTGATCAGTTTTCTTTTCCTTCCGTTTCTCCGCACCGCTGGGATAACTCCTTTTTGATGCCATTATGGTGTCTGTTTGTTTTTAATCCTCTCGCTAACGGGAACGAATGGTAGCTGTCAATCATTGACATCATACCTGTGCGTCGCCGGCCCGCAACGTCACAACCTGCGTGACAGTGCGGCAAGCCCCCAGATGGCGTCCCATTCCTTTCAATGAAGTTGCTCACCCAGCGCATGGCTCCCAAAAACTTTTTGACTTCCGCATTGATGGGATAATAGAGCATGCGCAGTTGTGTCAGTGTGGAGACCGTCACTGACAGACGTGCGCGCTCACGGACCGTACAAAATTCAACATGGAAATCAATGTATTTTTTACGGAACAACTGACGATTGTTGTTTGGAAATTTTAGAAATAATGATAATAATAATAATAATAATAATAATAATAATAATAATAATAATAATTATTATTATTATTATTATTATTATTATTATTATTATTATTATTATTATTATATTAATAAAATAGTATTATTATAATAATATACTATTATTTGTGTATTAAACAAGTGAGCAATGTGCCACTGAATAATAAATGATAATTCTTTGAAGCAACTCTCTATGGACCATAACAGCACTGCCACACATATTTTTTAATGAATAACCTCTTTGGAAAGCAGACAAAGGAATGAAATGATTGGTCTATTTATTTCATCAGAACTAAAAAAAAAATAAATAAAAACTCAACGATCTTGAAAGTTCCTCCCTTTCTCTTGCACCTGTCGATGTGTGTAGCTAACACAAATTTGCAAATATTTTGTCGTCCTCGTGGAATTAAACAGCACACCATGTTAATTTATCAGCGAGTGCTCTCTCTTTTCATGCAATTCATCATGCTTAACATGTAATGCTGAATCATGAAAGCTATGGAGCAAAAAATAATAATTACATAAACCACGAGTGAAATAAAATGTGTCATTCATTCAATAAAGATTTCATTCATTCATCTTCTATACCCGCTTATTCCTATTCAGGGTCACGGGGGTCTGCTGGAGCCTATCCCAGCTGTCTTAGGGCGAAGGCAGGGTGACACCCTGGACAAGTCGCCAGTTCATCGCAGGGCCACATAGAGACAAACAACCATTCACACTCACATGCACACCTACGGACAATTTAGAACGTTCAATTGACCTCACATGCATGTTTTTGGAGTGTGGGAGGAAGCCGGAGAGAACCCACGCAGACACAGGGAGAACATGCAAACTCCACACAGAAAGGTCCCAGGTCCAGGCCCCGGAATCGAACCCACGACCTTCTTGCTGTGAGGCGGCAGTACTAACCACTGCACCACCGACTATTTTATTACTTAGTTGAAAATGCCATTTTATTTCATTTAACAAAGCATATCATTATTTCATCATGCATTTAATTGTTTTGTGGTCCTGTGTTTTAGTGCTTCATAATTGTATTCTGTTGTCAAATTTGCCCATCAAAGTCAGATTAGTAATCCTGTACATCAGTTTAAGGAAAACCAATTCTAGGTAATGGATTGCAGATCTTGTAGCACCTGTTACAATGGAAAGAAATGTATACATAATAAGTACGTCTGTGTGCCCGATATTTTAGCTAACACTAAACTTTCTGCACAACTGTCTGCATTGTGCTTTTTCTTCGGCCACAGAGAACAGAAACTTCTGTAGTTCTTTGTTCACCCATGGTACAGTTTCATAAGCTTTTCAGTTTTTAATACGTGTTAATGTAAAAATCCACATGCGAGGCATTTGAAAATGGCGGTTTTGGACTTTCGTGAAAGACGGCCTTTGGCCAATCAGTGTTCTGAACGTTGCTACGTCACCCTTATGGTCTCAGCTCTGCTCGCTTCAAAACCCCAACGAGGCAGGTACCAAAATCCTAACCCCTGGGAACGTGACAATTGTTTTTTTCAATTGAAGTTTTCGTTATTTTGTTCGTTTTCGTTAACTATTATAACCGTGGTCAGGACCTCCAGTGAGAAGATCCACTGGAGGACATTTAGAGCAAACAGTCACACAACAGCAGCTTCACCACATCAGCTGAAAAATGGAGTTTGGATGCTTTCAGCTTCAAGTCGTGGACAGAAAATGATGCTCACACTGTCACACTGATGTTTTCTTCTCCAACCTTCTCTCAGCTCCAGAGGTTGGTGGTCTGCAGGAGCTTCTACAGCAGCAGAAGATCAGTCTGGAGAGGAGATGTGAACGTGTGACTGAAGGTGAAGAAGCAGGAAGTCAAACTCTCCTCAACAGCATCTACACTGACCTCTACATCACTGAGGGACTGAGTGAGGAGGTCAACAGAGAGCATGAGGTCAAACAGCTGGAGACCAAGAAGACCAAGAAGACCAAGGAGATCCTCCACGACCGCCCAATCAGGTGCAGCCAGATCTTTGAAGCCTCACCTGAGCAGCAGGGACTCGGGGAGTCACAGTGGTGCTGACCAGGTCTCTGGGCTGGACTGGGAAGCCTTGGGGTCCCACTGGAGGAGCTGGAGGAGGTGACTGGGTCCAGGGAAGTCTGGGGGTCTCTGCTGAGGCTGCTGCCCCCGAGACCTGACTCCGGATACGGCAGTAGAAGATGGATGGATGGATGGATGGATGGATGGATGCCAGGTGATAGAACATTTCATAAAAACAGACTCTGCATTATAACTTCAATTACACTCTAAATAACTCACTCCAATATAACTACACTTGTCCTTCTCTCACATTACATTGGATCACAATGACCAAACAACACAACAAAGACAATGATCCAACTGTACTGCCACGTCCAGACTCAGTGTAGGTCTGTAGGCCTCTTGGACCTTCATGTGAACCACTGCGTGTTGACTGGAGGTGAAACATGACTGACTGCTGTCCTCCTACCTGGACAATGCAATCTCACTTTCATTCTGCTGCAGATGGCCATTTTCATTTTACACCGTCCAAATTTACAGCTCAGGGCGCTGGGACGAATTCCAAATTGTGTGCAGATACAGGCCTACACTTCAAATAATTATGAGAAAAATCCAACGTAAAGAGAGCACTTCCATTAGGAAATAGTCAACATGAAATTTCGTCTTCTACTGACACCTGCTGGTCAAATTGAATCGTTGCAAATATTGTGAAGAAGTTGTCATCTAATTCTAGTCCTAAACAATATGGCCATTCGAAGTCAAGTATTAAGACAATTAATCAGGTTTGTACTGCTTGATTGAACACATTCATCCCGTTCCAGTGCACTAAAACCCACTTCCCTTCAGGACCGTGTCAGCGAAGCCAAAACTTCCTTGAGTGACGCTGTTTCCCAGCATGCAATGCGAGCTAGCGATTCACAATACTATTCCATCACAAACATGGATGTAAAAAATAAAAAGGGAAAAAGGGAAAAATGAAACTTCAGGAACAGCAACCATTGCAATACAAGCAGAACTGGGCCGAAGTTTTATATTATGTACACCAAAATACAGCCTTCTGGTGGACAAGCTATTTAATCCGTGTCTTCCTATGGCACTTCAGTGGGTGGGAGCTCATCGTAGAGGTCACGTGATGGGTGGGTCACCCCACCAACCACCTCGGGGAAGGTCTAAGACAAGAGCCAATGGTTACCCTTGCAGGGTATCACCTGATACGGGTGAGCGAGTGAACAGAAAATATGGGTCAACGTGTGCAGTCGTAACAGGAGAAGCTTGTTGGCGGAAATGATGCACTACAAGTGGATGTGACGCTCATGAGTGCGATGGATGAGGTGGAGCAATGCTCCAGAACCCGATTCAGACTACTCTCCCTCCACTTTTTTTGTTTTGTATGAGCGTTTAAAAAAAACAACATAATGATAATCGAATAAGCTTTAGTTTATTAATCAGAATTAAAACAAGTAGGTTTTGCCCTTACAAGGTTGTAGTTTTGTTATAGATGAGTTCCTTTGTTGTAGTTTGGCGCTTGAAAAACTATATATGGGATGTACCATGACCTGAGGGATTTCCTCATCCCATCCCAGCTTGGTTCTGATGCTGAATGTGAATGTATCTTGCTGTACATCCCACTGAGCTCCAAGGGCCCTCTCCATAGGGAGCTGGTCTCTGTCAAGGTTAAGTGTTTTTACCTCTTTAGCTCTCTGCTCTTCAGGAATGGCGGCCAGCACCGAGCGATGATTGCTCACCCACTTATTGAGCTTAAATCCACCTCTACCGCACAGGTCTGTTAGCTGCTGGTACAGATGTATTGCTTGTTCCACCGTGCTGACGGCCTTTAGACAATCATCCACGTAGAAATTTTGACCAACAGTGTTTATAACCTCGGCTGGGAAGTCATGCTGATTGTCGTCGAATGAAGCACAGCTTGGGGATGACACTGCCCCAAAGATGTGGACCAGCATCCTGTGCTCTTGTAGGTCCTTTGTAATGTCCCCATCTGGCCACCAGAGGAAGCGTAAGAAGTTTACATCCCGGTTGGAAACTCTTACTTGATGAAACGTTCCCTCAATGTCAGTCATGAATGCTACAGGGCCTTGGCGAAAACGAAGCAGCAAACCTAGCAGTGTACTTGTCAAATTGGGACCCTGCAGGATCTCTTTATTTAATGATGTTCACTCACTTTTAATCTCACAGCCACTAAAAAACCTGATTGTGATTGAGAGGTCGGAGGAGGGATGACCGTCAGGCTGGCTCGACTGCTCCTCCTTCTCAGCCGTGGTGCGGACCGCACCTGCAAGGCGTCATCCACTCTCTCACACACACACACACACACACACACACACACACACACACACACAAACATAGAGGCATCTAGACCCACCTGTGGGTCATATCACCCCCTCCCTTCAGAACTAAACCCTATTAACATACCTACAAACAAAACTAAACAAGAAAAACCTCAGTTCCCCCGAAATAAGAATTCCGCAGCTAGCCCACATCATAATGCACCTGCCAACACATTATCAACCCCCCTTCCTGTGGCAAATCTGGAAATTGAAGTCTTGCAGGGGCAGAGACCACCGCATCTACGAGGGCATTATAGTCTGTAAAAACCTGACCCCAAATTAACATCAAGATGGGCATTGTCAGAAGGAGAGCCAAAGCTTCTTTCTTAACTTCCCAATAATGACTCTGTGTGCGTGCTGCTTAGTTGTGGCATGTCCCTCTACTTCTGTGTCATGGTGCAAAACTGACGTACGGCGGGGGTGGTCAGAAAACAATAGTGGGTGGCTCTCAATTAATTTAACAATATCATGACGGGCTGATGCAGGCAAATGGGACAAAAACGAGCTGAAGTTATTCATAATTTCAGAGTTTCCCAGGCGCGCCGAAGGAACACCGATTTTTGTTTTTTTTTTTTTTTTTTTCAATGAGCCGTCCCTCCGCCAATGGGCACGGAGGGGGCGGAGGCTCAGGCGACACATTTTTCCGAGCGAGTAACGCCCGGTTCACACTGGACGCGGAAGCGCCACGAAACGCCGCGAAGCGCCGCCGAGCGCTTCCATTCGGCGCCCACGTTAATCAATGTGGTGGTTCACAGTAGACGCGAACAGGCGCGCGGCTCGCGGCATGCATTTGTTGTTTCGGCGTCTGCTCTATTTCGTGCGCGAGCCGCGAGCGATCCTCGTCTACAGTACAGGAAGTCGCTCAATAAAAACGAGAAAATCCGGTGAATTTTCAAAATAAACTCATTTCAAAATAAAAACCGAATGACAAATTCGATCATATATCATATTTGTATGTTATATTTGTCAGTACATTATATCAGAGTGCGAGAGAGATTAAACACACACACACACACACACACACACACACACACACACACACACACACACACAGAGGAAGACTTGATCAAAATACGTCTGTTTGATCCTAGAGATGCCGGTCAATGATCATTATGAAAGAGGTCTTGTCTTGAGATGGACACCTGATTGCGTGTTTCTATTTATTTACACACACACACACACACAAAAGTAAGCTACGGAGCAGGCTGGCTACGGGGCGAGGGGGGGCGATGATGAAAATGATTTTTTTTATCTAATTTTTTTTAAAGAAAAAAAAAAGAAGCTCAAGTGGGAGTGAAAAAAAGACTGCAGCTGAGCAGAAGCGCTTGTCGACCGTCGCGGAGCTTGTTCGTGTCTGGTGTGAACCAGTTGGAGCCTCGCTCGCGAAATTCGTCGGCGCTCCGTTTCATGGCGCTCCGCTTCGTGGCGCTTCCGCTTCCATTGAAATGAATGGCACAAGCCGCGCGTCTAACAAAACAGACGGCGCGAAACAACCTGGCAAACGCGAATAAGAATGTTGACATTTGGAGAGAGGATGAGACCGGGGCGATGCTTTCTCTTCTAAAAGAGATGGACATATTCAAATAACGCGCAACGGAGACCTTTTTAAAAAGGGTAGCGCAGCAAATGCAGGGCTCCGGCTTTGCGCACCCCTGAACAAATACGTATTCCTTCGTATTTATATTTCTACCTTTTCGTTCACATTTTTTATAAGTTAGAAGAATTTTAACTTTGTAAATAAAAGCACAGCAAAGACATGTTTTCCTGATTTGTTTTTATTTTGGTAATTTCGCTGTTATTCTGCTGGAAACGGCGTGCAGCGGCACCAGCTTCCTCCACGGTCGGCACTTTAATGAGCGTGTGTATAACTGAAGACACCGTTCCTTTGCATAACTTGTACACAAACTCTCCCACCAGTCTGCGCAGAACCCGCATCCAACAAGAACGAGAGTTTCGGGTCTGTGGCGACGGCACAAAGCGTAGCATCGAAGACATTGTGTTGTTGTAGCCCTCCAACAGTAAACAATGTTCTTGTCTCATGGTTATCTTTTAAGATAACCATGAGCACAAGAAATAGGGTACACCTTATCTGCAAAGCAAGTAACACGTACATTATGAACTATCGTTCCATATCATAATAGATTTAATATGTCAACTGAAAGCAGCTGACTATATATATATATATACATATATATATATTAACCTCTTTCATTGAACTCCAAAACATACATGGTCAAAATCCATATTATTAGTATGTTGTTGTTTTTTTTAAATGCTCATACAAAACAAAAAAAAAGTGTGACATCCACATGTAGTGCATTATTTTCGCCAGCAAGCTTCTCATGTTACTACTGACGACATTGACCCATATTTTCCATATACTCACCTGAATCACATGCCCTGCAGACCCCCTTGGAAAGGCCCCAAGGAGTGACGCACAACCAGCACGTGACCTCTACCATGTGCTTCCACCCACGGAAGTGCCATAGGAGGACACGGCTTAAATAGTATGGCTTGTCCACCAGAAGGCTGTATTATGGTGTACATAATATAAAACTTCGGCCCAGTTCTGCTTGTATTGCAATGGTTGCTGTTCCTGAAGTTTCATTTTTCCCTTTTTCCCTTTTTATTTTTTACATCCATGTTTGTGATGAAATAGTATTGTGAATCGCTAGCTCGCATTGCATGCTGGGAAACAGCGTCACTCAAGGAAGTTTTGGCTTCGCTGACACGGTCCTGAAGGGAAGTAGGTTTTAGTGCACTGGAACGGGATGAATGTGTTCAATCAAGCAGTACAAACCTGATTAATTGTCTTAATACTTCACTTCGAATGGCCATATTGTTTAGGATTAGAATTAGATGACAACTTCTTCACAATATTTGCAACGATTCAATTTGACCAGCAGGTGTCAGTAGAAGACGAAATTTCATGTTGACTATTTCCTAATGGAAGTGCTCTCTTTACGTTGGATTTTTCTCATAATTATTTGAAGTGTAGGCCTGTAGTTGATGAGGAATCACGGTGTGCTAACGCTACTCAAACAGCTTAGATGAAAAAAAGGGAGTGTGATTTGGGTTTGTGGTACATTATGACAATCTTGGACTTGCAAGACTGAGGCGACGGTTCAATTCCCATCAATGTGTATTATATATGTGTTATTTAGCTCATCTATTCTACATTTTAAATAGATCACATTTGACATCTGACCCACTGAACACTTACTATTGAACATATCTTTAAACTATGGGCTATTTAGTCTTGTTTTAGGATATAATATAATTCATTGCACAAACTGTCAGGCTAAGTATAAGAGCTATAGTCTACTACAATCAGTCGTGCCAAAAAAGAGACATTGTCTTTATTTTTCATTTTTATTTTATTGTGTCAGCATTGAACCATACAAGCATGTAGTGTTGTCCAACAAGAATGCATGGCGAATCAAATCCCAAACAATCTATGAAACAATGAACACGTTTCCATTGCACTTCATTTTATTGAGCACGAGATGACCTCCTCGAGCACTGTGTCATTGAAGCCTCGAGTAATGAACCATTTTTTGAAACAAGTGTCGAAGCTTCAACAAAGCCTCGATCGGCCATCACTACCTACGGCTGCGTGCTCTAACACCATTTCAGAAGTGACTAACTGCAGAGTTGGGAGCGGAGGAGGGATGACACACACACACACACAGACACAAAGATAGAGGCACCTAGACCCACCCGTGGGTCATAACACTCCATGTGGATCTTTTCACTCTGGCATTGAAAGGGGGTGCTAGCGCTAGCCGTTTGCTAAGCTATGTACAGACAGCACCACCGCTTGCCGAACCACATAGTCACACCGTTTATATACAACAACTCGTCATCAATATCTCTAAAGTAGAAGTCAAGAACTTTTTTCAAAAACGATAACTAACTCAAACTTTTTTGTGTGTTTATAAAAACAAACTAAAACAAACTTAAATTGAAGTCATATTTCACTTCGTTTACGTCTGTCAAATGAATATTTGCCCAGGAAAATCTTTTAGTTTTACGCAGCAGCACCTAAATGCACGTCGCGTTCTGTGACGTCACCCCTCTTTCACAGCAGTATGTTGACACGCGACTCGCGGCGGGAAAGTCCGATATGCCACAGTAGTGAACATGTTTATTGAGACT
This sequence comes from Nelusetta ayraudi, assembly GCF_046127955.1. Taxonomy (NCBI): domain Eukaryota; kingdom Metazoa; phylum Chordata; class Actinopteri; order Tetraodontiformes; family Monacanthidae; genus Nelusetta; species Nelusetta ayraudi. The sequence continues at coordinate 2,233,598 of NW_027466098.1, forward strand.
GGGAAGTAGACACGACAGTTTGACTCAGTTGACCCAAATATCCTGTGGCGATGAGAGAGGTTATGGCTATCTGATAAAGCAAGATTTAATATTGGGAATTTAACAAAATGAAAAGGAACCGACAACGCCACCCTGGGAATTTCACCCAGGGAGTTCTACTAAACACAAAAGTAATAATTAGGCACACAGGTAAGTTCTACGAGGAAGGAGTAGGAGACGTGGTTCAGAATGTTTAAAATATCAAACCAACTTTTATTCAACATTTAAAAATAAAAGGAACAAACAGACCAACACTTAAAACGGAGCTACTGAGCTCCTTATTCTTGGTGTAGAAACTGAGGCTTACCGATGAGGGGGCCAAACGGGGGAGGAACCAAAGAAAACAAGGAACACCCCACTCACACGTGACACACCTGCAAAGAAAGTGAAGTGCAAAAAAAGAAGAAGAAAACAACCACAATCCCGGGTCACAGCACGCGAAGGGGCCCACCACCCGGGACACCGCCACAACCAGCAGCTCTCAGCGACTACAAAAGAAAAGATAAACAGTTGGTTACTAAAAGTTCCCTAAAATCTGTCAAATGTACTGAAATAGCAAGAAAAACAAACAAACAATGCAATTACACACACACACACACACACACACACACACACACTGAGCAGCTTTGTGCTAGCAGACGGCTGTAGGGTGCCGGTGAGGTGTTCAGGAAGCACTGTAAAAAGAACGGACAGGTGAGGTACTACGTACCTATGCTAATAAGCCATAATAATTTAAATGCTAAAATGTCCGCACCTGATCCTCTTACAACTCGGGCACACAAATCGGATGTTCAGTGTCCCATTGACCACAATGGACCACTAAACGAAGCTTTTAAGAAAAATGCGAAATGAAGCCACTGAGAGCTAAAACAACATGCAAACAATGCCACAGTGCAGCTTTTCGCAAACGGGTCAATTTTGAAATCATTTTAATCAACTCTGTCTTCATTGATCAGAAGCTGTTTGCAGATTTGGAATTAAAACATTTTAACTGCAGGAATCATAAAATCGTCTCATCAGTGACGTTTATAGAGCCATTAAAAAATTGAATATGTGCTGAACAGACAAACGGAGGTGTAAGAGGCCTGTGTGACCAGCAGGGGGCAGCAGAGGACCGACAGCCGCAAGTTCCTCCTCAGAGAGGCCTGAGAAGGTTCTGCACCTTCAGCTCCTCCAGGAGGTCCTCAGCAAAGTGTCAGAGTTTGTTGTTTTTTTTTACCTCGGTCGGCAGAGTCAAAGTATTAAACTTGTAGCCAGGGGGCGCTGCAGCTCACTCAACACCTACAAGGTTTGAAAAGGAAATTGAGTGGAATTCATCTGGAATGAAAAGAAAAGCACAACTACAGCAGAAAAACTGAACACAAAGACGCACAAAGTTTGAACTACACACTGATTTTCTTCTTCTGTTGATTCAAATGAATTTGACAGAAATAATATCTGAAAAAATAGAAACCAAATGTTAAATTTCGACATTTAAAAAATGGACAGATTCATTTACACCCAGTAAGATAAGAAGATATTTAGCTCTCAACCAATTAGAGCTGCTGCTCCTGTGTGTGTGTGTGTGTGTGTGTGTGTGTGTGTGTGTGTGTGTGTGTGTGTGTGTGTGTGTGTGGATGTGGTGGTGTGTGTACCTGAATGTGGGAGTGGGTGTGTTTAAGTACGTCACTGGAAGTAGGCTGCCAATTAGTGCGGCCTCCGAGGCCGCAACCGCCCCACGCCAGCGACAAGCCCGGGGGGGGGGGGGGGCCCGGACACGGCACACCCGCCGCAATGCCGGCCAGGAAGAGGCCCGAAGCAGCAGGCCCCCGGACCGGAGGGCACCCGCCCCACGAGCCAGGGCAAGATGACAGGGAGGCAGATACCCCAAGGAGAAGGGACACCACCCAGGGCGAACAGACAGCAGAGCCCGGCCCCCGGACGGGGGCCCCCCAGGGCAAGCGAGACCAGACTCATCCCCATGACAGGACCCAGCCCCTTCACCCACCAAGGAGGATTGGTACCCAAGGCAGGCCCGGGCACCCAGAGGCCCCCCCCCTACGGACCCAGTATGGCGCATCGCCGCAAGTGGCGAGGTCCCCATAGGCCCAGCCGGTCTCGCACCCCAGGGGCACCGGACTGCACAGGGCCCATCCAGAGTGGGAAAGATGCCGGATCCCGCCCCCGCTAGCAGGCCGACCCCACTGTGTGCAGGGGTGTCAGTGTGTGTATATGTGCACTTGCTGGTGTGTTGAACTATGGTGTGTTTAAAATGGAAGGGTGGTAAGGCCCTGGGGCAACCACACTGCTGCTGAGCAGGGCGGCGGCCGCAGTGCACGAACCACCCCCCCAGGCCCTAAGTGTCTATAATGCTATTAAGATTGGAGAGGGTCTTAAGGCCAGAAGGCCGGGCAGCGATCACCCAAGACACAAATCCCCCGAAACAGAAGAAAATAAATAAATTAATTAAAAATTTAGGGAAAATTTTTTTTTTTAAAAAAAACAAAAAAAAAAACACCTATTATGTGACCAGGGGGGACTCCCGGTCAGGGCGCCCCCTCAGCGACATCGGGGCCGGGGACACCACAGGGATCCAGGAGCCAAAGGGGGCCTGCCCCTCACCGCACCGCACCACCCGGGCACACAGGAGCGGTAGCCGGCGAACGCGCAGCCCCACCCCAGGCATGCGACCCCACCGCGTACGATCCAGCGCCAGTCCCCAGACACAGGGACGGACCAGCCCTCCCACCAACAAGGGGGCCCCCAGACCAGAGCCAGGGACGCCCCCCACCCCCCCGGAGCACCACCCACCAACCATCAGGCCCAGCCCCCCGCGTGGTAGACATCCCCCGCCGGGGCACCCAACCCCCGACCCCCCACCAACCCGCAAAGCAGCCGAACCTCCCACGCATTGGGATAGAAATTGTGCAATCTGTATTTGTAAGCAACTCACTCCAATAGAACTGCACTCGTCCTTCTCTCACATTACATTGGATCACAATGACCAATCAACACAACAAAGACAATGATGCCACTGTGCTGCCACATCCAGACTCTGTGTAGGTCTGTAGGCCTCTTGGACCTTCATGTGAACCACTGCGTGTTGACTGGAGGTGAAACATGACTGACTGCTGTCCTCCTCCCTGGACAATGCAATCTCACTTTCAATCTCACAGCCACTAAAAAACCTGATTGTGATTGAGAGGTCCTCAGCAGCCAATCACTGTTGGGAGTCCAGCCTTCAAACACTCCTCCTGAATCCACAGTCACATCTGTGAGCATCTGGAACTTTGGCCCCGATCCTCCACACCACACAACTTGGGATGACAGCGCCACCTACCTGTATACTTTCAGCAGCCAGTCCCATGTTCTGACCCGTTTCCACTGTGGCCTGTTGGCTCATCTGGTCCAAAGTCTGGATCATCAGTGTCCAGGTTCATGGAATGAGTCAGTGTGCCGCCGTCCTGTGATGTCATGATAGAGAATCACTCTATTTATATTAATGTGCAGAACCACTGGAGTGTGGAAGCAGACAGTTACCATAATCCAAATGAAAAAGCAACAGCAGAAATGCTTTTTCATTTCAAGAACGTGGCTGCATTATTTGACTCATAAAAAAAATCGTTAATAAATAATCCAAACTGCATTTTCATTTTCTTATTCATGACTGCTCATTCTTGTACTTAATTCAAATGAAGGAAAACACATTTGAGATTCAATTTTCAAAACATGCACCAGCAAAGAGTTACCAAAATTCAATATGAAATGTAAAATTCAAAAATGAAAAAGCAATAGCAGAATGCTTTTTCATTTTAAGAACGAAACTGCATTAGTTGACTCATAATTAAAATCATTAATAAATATTCCTATATGCATTTTCATTTTCTTATTCGTGTCGCACCTTTTATGACACAATCAAAAAGAAAACTGAGGGCATTGCTTTTTAATTTTCGTGGTCCTGCCCTGCACAAGAGTTACCACAACTCGAAAACGAAATCGCAATCTCAAAGTAAGCGCGCGGCGCAGAAAAGTGAGCTCTCCACCTGTGGGTATGGCGGTATGACGCCAAGTGTCATTTGCCTCCTGTTATGTGTAAATTCTAATGTTTGTGAATTTAATAAAGATGTATATATATATATATATATATATATATATATATATATATGTATATATATATATATATATATATGTATATATATATATATATATATATATATATATATATATATATATATATATATATATATATATATATCTTTTTATTTAAAAAGAAAAGAAAAGAAAAAAAAGGTATGGCGGTATGACACCACTTTGCCATCGTTACTTCTTTCACGTCATTGAAGTTGCCGGTAATCGAGATTTAAATCGGCGAAAAACGTGGACCACTGACGGATCTCGCACCAGCATCTGCCACCAGTCGACGGATTGATCTGTTGCTTCGCATCCTTCGTCGGATGGACTGGTGGCCGACGCCGAACGGAAGCAATGATCCGTTGCATCGCATCCTGCGACGGATGGACTGGTGGCCAACGCCGAACAGCTGTTACTCCACCCATGTAACAAATAGATTTAGCTTTGATGTTGTGCTGGTGCATCAAGGTGTTCCATAACTGACAACAGGTTGGCTAGGGCAACCTTGTTTGTGTCCGTATCTGGGACGGCAGAATACCTGCTCAACTCGGTCCCGAGCATCAGATTCAGATACACTATTCAACTCCACCTGGGAAGCTAAATCCAGCAGGGTTTGAACAATTGTGTCAATGTGTGCCATGCTCAAATCTGTCCGACCAACGAGATCCGTCAGTGGTCCACGTTTTTCGGCGATTTAAATCTCGTTTACCGGCAACTTCAATGACGTGAAAAGTAACGATGGCAAAGTGGTGTCATACCGCTATACCTTTTTTTTGTTTTGTTTTGTTTTTTTAAATATACAGTATATATATACATTTATTAAATTCACAAACATTAGAATTTACACATAACAGGAGGCAAATGACACTTGGCGTCATACCGCCATACCCACAGCGGAGGTGGAGAGCTGCTGACATCACTTTCCTGCACCGCGCGCTTACTTTGAGATTGCGATTTCGTTTTCGAGTTGTGGTAACTCTTGTGCAGGGCAGGACCACGAAAATTAAAAAGCAATGCCCTCAGTTTTCTTTTTGATTGTGTCATAAAAGGTGCGACACGAATAAGAAAATGAAAATGCATTTAGGAATATTTATTAATGATTTTAATTATGAGTCAAATAATGCAGCTTCGTTCTTAAAATGAAAAAGCTGTTATTATATTCTTATTTTAATTTGGATTATGGTAACTGCTTCCATAAAAAACAAATACATCCATAAATATATACAATGTGAGAATTGTTTCTTGCAAGAGCTGTACTTCAACCCATGACCGTCGATAAAAGTGTACACATCTAATCGCAAACAATCTGCTGCAACCTGAATTTCCACTTCTGTGTCTATAAACCAGTCACAGCTTGACTGATGGCTCTGAAGAAGCAGTTTCCATCAGCCTCTACATTCTCATTTGTACACGGTGAACCTAATGGGCCATTGCAATCAGAAATTGGAAAACTCGCACGGTCCAAATGAATCTTCAAGTTTTTGCAAAGGTCTAAACAAACATCAACATCAAGGGGAGAGAAGTTACACTCTTCATTGGTCACAGCACTGACAAACTCTACGTCAGAATTATCCATGTCAAAGTGAGGAGTTTTGCTCTTCTGAAGTGACTCACTGTTGCCAGCTGGTGCTGGAATTTTAAACCGTGACCGGTTTCGCCTTGATGAAAAGAACCATGCAGAACCTTGGCTAATCTAATACCAGTGCCATGATCTGCCACTGCATCTTCACTAGTACTAACTGATGATGGATCACAAATCACATGTGCGAGGCGTAGAACGAGCGGAGCAGTCAGAGGCAACAGAAGAAGAAAGAAAAGCCTCCTTAGCTTAGTTGATCTTCTGTGTTGCCTCCTGGACGGTGCTGGCCTCCTCTGGCTTGGTGCTGGCAACCACGGGAGCCACAGGAACCACGGGCACAGCTCTGGTCATCTGTGGCGTCGCCTCCAACTGATTAAAATAAGAAAGATGTGATTTTATGCCAATAAACATAGAAAGGAAAACACTAGGCTTTAAACGATCACGATTTTTGTGCCGATCACCGATCAGTGAGTTTAAATAAACCGATCATCGATCACCGATCCAATCACGTTAGGGGCAATAAATACTTGTTTCTGTACACCCCTTGCCTTCTCACGAGCACCGTCTAAAGTTGTTTGCTTTAGCATCCGTTTCAGAGTTTGCTTTTCTTTTTCCGCGTGTTTCTTGAACTCGACATGCTCCTCCGTGTGTATCTTTTCCAAGCGCCTGATTAAATTTGTGGTGTTGAAGTTTTTGCCAAAGTTCCCCCGCTAGGTACTGTAGCGTTGCATATATTGCAGATAGCTTGTGCTATGTCTGTTTCTCTCACTTTGAAAAACTTCCACACCCCCGACACGTTTGTTTGTGTCGCCCATGGATGTTGCTGTCGTGAAGATTCAAAGAAACTTTATTTTCCGTCACATAGCGACAGTACTCAAAACAGGAAGAGGCACGAAGACGAAAATGAAGGTTTTTGAATCATGAATCATTAGCTCTCGGATACAAACAAATAAACATGTCGATGCTGTGAAACTACTTTGGAGGAAATGAGACAGATTAAAAAAGTTTCAACACGACCATGACGTCATTGATCGGTGATTCATGACATGACGCCCGATCATGAACGTTTCTAAAAATGCCAAATATCGGCCGATCCGATACAGCCGATAAGATGGGTGTAAAGCCTAGAAAACACACACAGGTGATGAAGTGGAAATGAATAAGTACAAACCTGCTGCACTGCTGTGACATTGCTGGAGGCAGACTCAGTCATGTGGACAGTTGAACGTGTTGCCCACACCTGCAAATACAAGGACACAAAGTAACGTTTAAAGAACTGCATTTATTGTCCTATCACAAAGATGCACACAATGAAATACACATATCCCAAATACCAACATCTCACTTGTTTGTTTTGGTTTTTGAGGCAACACGTGCTGATCAGGCTGGACATCTGGAAGAACATAAAGAAATTAATTCATAAACAAAGTAACACACTAATTAAACTGTACATGTACTGTACATATGTGATCTTGTGTTGATAATAGGGGTGGGGCGATACGGCTAACCCACGATTCGATACTGTGACGATATTTGGCCCACGATAATGACAACATCACGACACACGATATCTTCGATATCTTCGAAATTTTGCAGACGATATGTGACTGAAAAAGAAAAGAATACCCATAAAAAGGAAAATGCCTGTGATCTTGCATTTATTCCAAAACTTTGTATAATGTACAAACAAACGTGCACTGCACAAGCAAACATATTAAAGTGCATGAACATTAATAACTTTCATGTAAACAAGGACAGTGCTTTCTGGTAATGTAAAGTCAGTAGCAACTTGTCTTATCTCAACTTGGGGACTTGGGATATACAAACCGACGGGAAGATGAAAGAGGGAAAAAAATCCTTTCACTGCCCCGATTCTGAAAATCAATAAAAAATGATGCAGACAAATTAAATAAATAAATAAATAACCGCGTCCCCAAAATATACGGGACAAAGTGAAGTGCGTCCCCCATCAGTTCATTACGGGACAGGCTTTTTAGTTGCCAAATATGGGACAATCGAGTATTTTACGGGAGGGTTGGCAACCCTATCTAGACCACAGACGGAAATTAAATGAGGTTTTGTCATTTTCCCTAAAAAACGGGACAAATTGTGTCCCGGGAGAGATCTTATCTTTCCCGGGACAGGTGGTGAAAAAAGAAAACAATTATGGGAAAAACGGGACGGGTGATAGCGAACGAGGCAGCTCTGCAGATTCGTAGTGTTGCCATTGTATTTTACCTTCGCAAAACAGTTGTTGCAGATTGCATATTGTTTATGAAGTTTCCTCCCGTCATCCGTCTCGTAAAAGCCAAAGTGGGTCCACACTTTCGAGCGGTAACTTGCGGGTGGGTCTTTGATTTGTTTTCCGTTGTTGGTATTTTCCGCCGTTCTTGCATGTGCTCTTCCGTTGTTAACTCGTCTTATTCACCGGCCGCTGCTTACGCCTGCTTGACTCTTACGGGATGAGCGCCCCCACAAACAGGACAGGAGAGATTAAGCCTTTAGCCTCACTGAACCACACGGGATTGGACGGGATGTCTGTGTGAAATGCAGTCTCAACAGCTGTTGGTACCGTCTATAAAAAAAAGAGGAGAGGAAATCAGAGTCAACTTAGGATAAGTGTTCATTTTTAAAATAAAAAGTTGCACTGTTTGAAAAATACACGAATGGGGGGGGAAAAAAAGAGGGATGAACAGGTTACCTCAACCTCCTGTCCAACAAGAGTCCATTCAGGAGCAGGTCCATACACTGGCATGTGGACAGGACCTGTCACAACCACTCTGGGAGACACCCTGGGCGATGATTGGTTGTGGCACAACACCCCTGGCCTAGGTGAAGGGGGTGCGAGCTGATGGAGGATGCAGCATGCAGACGCTCCACCAAAATCAGTCCTGAGGTGCACGTAAACAGAAAACAACATGTTAACACATATTTGTCATATCAAATGAAGAGCAAGTAAGGCTGAAGAAGGCAAAACTTACACCATCATAACACCACCATGTACAGCTGACGAAGGGGGAGGTGATCGGCCATATACACAAATGTTAAACCTGGAAGAAGTGTCACATAATCAATTATGTAATCACACAATTCTAAGAAATATCTGTTAGCACAGTGTCACTGAAGAGAAAAAAATACAACAAAAATATGTATTTTACACACCCATGCGTGCAGCAACACGATGATATACTTGACGTAGCGCTGTTTGTAGTTCTGGCTTGACAGTCAAGCGAGATGGAAAGTCAAGCACAAACAAAAAACCCCAAACAAACATAAAAATGCAAAATAAATTCATGAATATTCTTGTTATTGAACTATGGATCATGGAATTACTTGATATTGATAAAACAAAGTGGCGATGACATTCATGTGTTCAAATTTGTTTGTCACAGCAGATAAACAAACCTTGGGCCAGCGGTCCAACACAGTTGCCAGTAGCGCAGCAAAATCCTGGGCGGAGTCTGTTACAAGCCCGTGTTCAAGGTTGTTGCCCGGGGAGAGAACACAAAACCATCCACAAGTGGACAGAGATGTGAGTCTCCCACCACCAGAACAAAAACATAAAGAAACTCGTGGCTTGACAAAATCACGACCCATACCTTCTTGTCTGGTTGCTGGGCCTTAAGAACGAACTTGCACTGTTTTGTCAGTCAGGAGCAAAACGGGCCATCTTCGCACCCAGGTCGCTGACCAGTACCGCGCCCTGTGTAAATTGACAAAAAAGAAAAATCTAAATATGTTTTTGTAAGATTTATTTGGAATACAACATAACAACACAGGCAGAACATGAAATCATGAACGTGGAAGTACTCACGACGTTCAAAGTCCTTCCGAGGTGGAAAAGGTGTCCAATCCCGTTTTTGCTCCAGGCGTCGTTTCATGGCCAGAGAGCAACGGAATGCCTTGGTGTTCGGCATCTGAACAATGAAATGAAAGATTGTGTCATTTTCAATGAAGGACAATGATAACACAAGTTTACAGAAAAAAGTGATGTTTTCTCACACACGACATCAAAACACAGAAAGCTTTCTGTACCTTTGCAGCTGGAGACGATGAGCTTAAATCAAAAAAGCAAAAGAAAATGTGTATGTGTACTCTTGGACCCTAACCCTAATGCCATACAAGTCTATGGGGTGAAATTTCAACTTTGTCCTACAGATATGGGGCCACTTGCTTTTTCATCAGGAGCCCCCAAGAAGCACCCACGCCAAATTTGGGGCTTCTAGTACTTGAGGAACCCCGAAACCCTAACCCTAATTTCAGCTAAGCCTAACCCTAACCCTAGTTTCAGCCTTATTGTTAACCCTAATTCAATGCAAGTCTATGGGGTGAATTTTCAACTATGTCCTAGAGACTTGGGGCCACTTGCTTTTTCATCAGGAGCCCCCAAGAAGCGCCCACGCCAAATTTGGGGCTTCTAGTACTTGAGGAACCCCGAAACCCTAACCCTAATTTCAGCTAAGCCTAACCCTAACCCTAGTTTCAGCCTTATTGTTAACCCTAATTCAATGCAAGTCTATGGGCTAAATTTTCAACTTTGTCCTAGAGACATGGGGCCACTTGCTTTTTCATCAGGAGCCCCCAAGAAGCGCCCACGCTAGATTTGGGGCTTCTAGCCAATGAGGAAAAATTTGGAGCAGACAGGACAGGGTTACAGCTGAGAAGGCACTTAAGATCCTCAAAGGACTGTTGCCACTCACTAGACCAAACAAATGGTTTCAATGGACTGGTTAATTCTTCTCTCGTGGCCGGCAGCTCCACTGCCTTGGTGCTGGAGATGCTCGCTCAGGGGCGCCGCCAGGAATTTTGGGCCCCCTGAAAAAAAACAAAAACAAATGGGCCTCCTGTGCGCAGCGCTTGTCAAAAGCACATCACTCAAAAAATACAGTATAGTTCAATAATAGTGCTTGAGTCCATCTTTGACAGTGTCAATGTATTTTTATTGTGAATTCGCCACAAAGCAAACTCTTAACATTTATGAATGATTCATGAAAAAAACACTTGATGTTTCTCGGACAAAGTTGAGCTTTGACCTTCATAGACTTGCACTGCATTAGGGTTTAGCGATAAGGCTGGAATTAGAGTGAGGGTTTCGGGGCTCCTCATGGGCTAGAAGCCCCAAATTTGGCATGGGTGTGTCCTGGAGGATCCTGATGAACCTGAAAGTGGCCCCATGTCTCTGGGACAAATTTGACCTTTGACCTCCATGGACTTGCATTGAATTAGGGTTAACGATAAGGCTGAAACTAGGGTTAGGGTTTTGGGGTTCCTCAAGAACTAGAAGCCCCAAATTTGGCGTGTGCGCTTCTTGGGGGCTGCTGATGAAAAAGCAAGTGGCCCCATGTCTCTAGGACAAAGTTGACCTTTGACCCTCATAGACTTGTCATTAGGGTTAGCGATAAGGCTGGAATTAGAGTGAGGGTTTTGGGGTTCCTCATGGGCTAGAAGCCCCAAATTTGGCGTGGGTGTGTCCTGAAGGATCCTGATGAACCTGAAAGTGGCCCCATGTCTCTCGGACAAAGTTGACCTTGGACCCTCATAGACTTGTGTTGTATTAGGGCTATCGATATGCGATACAAACCTGGTGAGTTTAAGACTTAGTGACTCTACGTACATGAATGTATGGGGTACCCCGTCCTTACTTTGTTCCAACCTTCCCTCCACAAACCTGGCTGTCCAGTGCAGAAGTCAAAGTGAGAGAGAGAACAAAGATGGAGGAGGGCCTGTGACGCCACTGCTGATTGGCTCGTTGGTTGGTTGAATGAGCCAATTCTAGAGCTCCCCTCGGTGTCCACACACTGCAAAATATATCTAAGAAACAAACACTTAAATTGAGAAAGAACAGGCTAGAAACAAGTCAAATTATCTGCCAATGCAGTAAGATATTTAGACTTGGTAAGATTTCTTAAAATAAGACGATATATCTAGGCATTTGAAGAATGGAAAAACTCTTGAAATAAACAGTAAAGCACTCATTCCAAGGACTGTACTCTGTACTGTAAGTCAAATAAACTTGATACTAGCTTCTCAATTCTTTTTTCACGTTTGCTTCTTTCTTAATTTGAATGAAAAGATCTTAAAACCAGACCTACTAACAGTGCAATTCTTCTTAATTTAAGTGTTCACAATATGAGCTTTTTTTTTCTCAAAATGAGACAAAGCATCCACCCCCCCCACGCCCACTCCCCCCCAAAAAAAAATAATTAATCAAACAGAATTAATATTGTCAACAACTATTTATTCACTTAAATTGCCGACAGTGCCTTCACTGCCTTGTAATAAAAACGTCACAAAGGCATTGCATCTTAAAACAATCTCAAGCAATCATTTCTAGAACGCAAGTAACAATTGTTACAATATTCACCGTCATCATTATTGAATATTGATTCAGATTCCCTGACACTCAGTTACACAAAAAAAACAAAAACAGTATGGGGACAGCATATAGTGTTGTGTTCCTATCACCACTGATAACATGTTTAGGGGAGTGTATCACTACCTATGCCTAGTACACAGCTCTACTCCCCAATAAAATCTTTCCATTCTGCCATGGTCTTTTTTGGATGAGGCTGTGGTGTCTCACTCATGGATAGTGTCCTGTAGCACTTCTGTCTGAATGACAGAGAGAAGGGTTGCCACACACTTTTGGATATGTGAGGTGCAGGGCATAGTAGTAATCCATCAGATGAAGCAGACCGTCACTCAAGTCTTCCTTGGCAAGCGTGGTGGCGGGAGTGGCTCCAAGACAGATGAGACAGCGGGTCCCATCAAACAGCAACACAGGGGGTGCAGAAAGACCTCTTCTGCGAGTACATTGTGGGATCTTCTGTTGGCTAAAGAAAAAGAAGAAGGAAACGCCACATCCATGCATGGAACTATGAAGTGTTGAATGTGAGAAAATGCGAACAAACTTTCACCTGAATGACATGAAGCAGTGCCTCACTGGCATGTCCCAGCTTCTTCGGTGGTGGACTTGGTGAAGGAAAGAGTGTGGGGAGTGCCCTGAGCAGCGCGATGGAATATTCCACTGGAATAGAACAAATCAACTTTGAGTTCAAAGTTAGTCTTCCTAAAAATGAGTCTTATTAGGTTTGTGTTGATCACAAAAAAATCTTATTTTTTCAGCATGAAGAGTATTACCATTCTGCATCTATTCATTCAGCGCAACATAAACCATCCTATGTCCAAGGAAACAGCTACACAGTCAATTAGAGACACAGCAAAATGACTCTACTGAACTACAACCAGCGTTATGCGTGGCTTCATCACTTCATTTTTTTTCCAAACACCATAAAATTACACATTGGTGCAGAAGTCTTCCCATCTCTTTTTTTAGTTCATCAATGAATTTTCTGTTGCCCTTATCCAGAATGCGCCGCAGCTCATTCATCGCCTATAATGCAAGTCAATGTTAAAATCTGCAAAAATGCTTGCTTTTCATCATAAACCAAAACAAGTTAATCACTTACACGATAAAGATCCTTGACACATGGATATGCATCCAGGATCTTTGTTGGCCTTGTCCTGTTCTTTCAGAACATCACTATCGATGAAGGATCTTCTTGCTTGAAACTGCAGGTCAAGAATTTGGGAGACAGCATCTTGGTTGGGTTTTGGTTTCTTGTACAGCTCCTGCAGGGTCTGATAATGTCTGGCCTGTGCTGTCAGACCATCTTTGGCTGATGAAATGGAGGAGACAAATCAGTAAATCAGTCAAATGGATGAAATTGTTTGGAGCATCAAAATATATCAAATGACAATTCAAATGTAAAAATGCCTGTGATATATCATGATATCCAAAACTATCATAACATTGCCTAGCTTTCATACATTATCATTATTATTAAAATGGACATGTTTCTACTTACGTGAAGTGTGGCCATTATCAGAACTGCGCCCTGGTGTGTGACACAAAATAATTGTTGATCCACCAATTGAGTCTGCATCATGATCTTCTTCTTGGTCACTTGCTGAGAAGTCAATGCGATGCCTTTTCTTCTTGTGGCCCCTCTCTGGTGAATCTCTTGTGAAGATTCTTGTAAGTGCTCGCCTGTGGTAAATAAAATTTCACTCATTGAAAGAACAAATAAAGATGGAAAGTGAACATGCACAGATAAAAAAAAGTATCAGCCAAAAATAACCACACGCTTCAAAATCTTCACACTTTTTTCACAAAAAGTGCGCAAAATAATATAATCACTTACATGTTTCATTGTTTTGTCTTAATCCTTCAGCATGGGATAATACTCCACTAGTCTTTTAGCCATTGCAGTGACTTCATGCTCAGAAGGGTACCAGACCCCCTCTCCTTGCTGACTGGCTCTCAAGATAGATATCATGCTGGTGACAGTGTTTCTCACCAGCCTGCATCTCAGCTCTTTGAACATGACACATTTCCCCTCACTGGCAGGAAGGGCCATCTGGAAGTAGTGCTTACGAGCTTGCTCCAACTCACTGTCTGTATAGAGGGTGGGCAAACTTTTTTAGCAACGGGCCACATGACAGACCTGCATCGAGTCGGCGGGCCACGGAAGGGGGGGTTGTAGGTAGGTACAGAATTCATACTTCAGTGCCTTGGAGCGAATAGCTTCGCCACTCAACTGGCCAAGAGACATGTGGCCTGTCCTTCTCCAATGCAAGCGGGTGGGAAAAGCACAGGAGTTGGTGTCTGCTCTTTTCTTAGAAGACAGCCTGCAATATGATGTTGGAAAGGAAGCAATTTTTCCTGCTTATGAGCTTGTTCCTGAGCCCTACCGGCAAAAATTTAGGAACCATAGAAAATCTAGTGGTCAAACCTTTGTCGAGTTTGCATGGGAGAAAAGCAACCTCTTTGATAAATGGTGTGCAGCTAATGATGTCAAAAATGACTTTGAGTCACTCCGTGAGCTCGTTCTTTTAGAAGATTTTAAAGACTCTTTGCCAGAGAAGGTGGTAATGTTCTTGAATGAACAGAAAGTGTCGTCATTGTCCAAGGCGGCTGTCCTCGCAGATGAGTTTGTGTTGACCCACAAAAATGTGATCTCATCTTCCCCCCCGATCGGACAGGCCTTCTGCTTCTCGTCCCACAAGAGCCAAGTCTAGCCACCTCCCCCTTGAAAAGGCTAGAGGGAAGGGACTTCTGGTTTGGCCATAAAGCGGTAGACTGCGCGACACCAGGGCTCTCGACCGTCTAGGGTAAAAAGTCCCCGAAAACTTGAATAACTATTGTCAGATATCATATTAACTACAAAGTGATCAGGGGAACGTTGGAATGGGAAGGAAAACTTGATTCAACCAAAAGAGAAACACAGTAACAGACAATATGGCCAAACTACCAGCTTGCTCTGAAACAGAGGGAGATGGCGAAACGAACTCCTCGTGACTAACGACGCGGAAAAGGGCTCGGACATAGAAATTATTAGCAAGGAGATACGGGATTTAAAAATGGAATCAAAAGAAGTCCTTCGCACGTTTGGAGAAACAATGAGGAACGACGTGGAAAAAGACTTGGACGACTTCAAAGACGAAATAAATCAACAACTTGCGAAAGTCATCACCGAACAGGAGCTCCAGACCGGCAAGATCAACGAGGCTGAGTCGCGGATTGAAAAACTAGAACGTTGGGCACAGGAAGCTAATGACGCTCTGGTCATATCACTGAGAGAACAAAAAGCTCTTCAGGACAAGTTAACTGACCTGGAGTCCAGGCCGAGGAGAAACAGCCTACGTATCTATGGAGTCACTGAAGGAGAGGAGGGAGAATCTGTGGCCAAGTTTGTGGAAGACCTGCTGAAAAGCGAACTGCACCTGCCAGCACATTTTAATTTCCAAATTCAGAGAGCACACCGCTCATTTGCACAGAAGCCAGCGGACGGTGCCCAACCGAGACCCATCATTGTTAACTTTCTGGAATTTACTACCAAAGAGAGGGTCCTGAGAGAGCTATGGACAAAGAAAATAGAACTGGGGAATAAAGTACCGTCATTCCATCACGATTACGCGACAGAGATGGTCCAAAAGAGAAAGGAGTACAACACTGCTAAAAGAATCCTGAAGGAGAAGGGCATCCGCTTCCAGACGCCATTCACCAAGATGAGGACCCACTGGGATACGGGAACTCGAACGTACAACAGCGCAGAGGAGGTAAAGGAGGAATTGGCGAGACGCGGCCTGGCGGAGAAGACGGCGGTGGCGACGGGTGCGGAGGGGCCTGCGGCACTCGGTGCCCCGCACTACGACGGAGTGGCAGTGCAAGGAGGGATCCTGGAGGGGCTACGCATCAGCAGCGACACGAGCCAGAGAAAAGCTACAAGAGTTTCAAAGATTCTTTGATTAAATTCAGAGAATACAGGGAAGAAAGCTGGTAGGGATGTTCTAGTATGACCGGTGTTTTTAGTTGACAAATTATTAAAATTGAATTCCCATGTTAATAGAAAAGAGACTGTGGGAAGTCCGGGTCGCTCCTTTTTTCGCTCCACACACACACACACACACACACACACACACACACACACACACACACACACACACACACACACACACACACACACACACACACACACACACACACACACACACACAGGACCAAAACCCAAAACAAAAAGGTAACAATCACTGGGGAACAAGATATTAATGAACTAAAAAAGGAAATCAAACTATAACAAAATCGCTACTCAATAGAAAACCCAAAGTTTCACCAAAATTTCACAACAAAACAAAGAAAAGAAAACCAACCAAAGAAAGTGGTTACGCTAACAAAAGAAACAGACAAACTGAATTGTCTAAACCAAATAAACCAACATCAAAGGAAAAGTGTCCGCGTTGTGGTGGTGACACCGCTGTTACCCGGCTAGACGAGTGCGGCAATTGATTGCGAGGACATCGCCGCCGCAACAGTAACAGAGGGGAATGGAGAAAACAGAGGAAGACGGAGCGACTGCACCCAGGCAGGGGGTTGAGACCAGCGTCCTTCCAGTACCCGTCTCGGCGCACCGGTGTTCAACTGCAAGGCAGCCTCCCCGCCGAGCGCCAGAGGAGGAGGGGGGCCGGGGGGGGCCTGCGGTGAATGCACAACGATCACGCACACACAGCGCCACCTCCCGATGAACGGGCACCCGCCAGGGTTCCTCCTCCGGCTGTGCTTATGGCCCAGCCCGCTCTGGGATTGCTAGCCGAAATGCTAAGAACTGCGAAGGACAGAGTTCTCAGTGTGGACACGCCAGAGGACAGAGTGCTGACTCCAGCCTGCGCTTGTTTTTAAAAGAGCTGCTTTCACTCTGCACTCTGGCGCAGGTGTAATCAGTGCGTTTACATGCAGAGCTTAATCGGACTAAGCAATAATTCGGTTTTCTCGTCCAATCGGAGTTCTCACCTTATCCCCCTATACATGCAGCTGAGAAATTTGAATTACTGACGGGAACGTGTCCTTCTCCCAACAGCAGGGGGTGGAGTGAGCCTTTTCAGCTGGTCAGCTGCTTTCGGTTGACATATTACATCATTATGATATAGAATGATAGTTCATAATGTACGTGTTACTTACTTTGCAGATAAGCTGTACCCTATTTCTTGTGCTCATGGTTATCTTAAAAGATAACCATTAGACAAGAACATTGTTTACTGTTGGAGGGCTACAACAACACAATGTCTTCGATGCTACGCTTTGTGCCGTCGCTACAGACCCGAAACTCTCGTTCTTGTTGGATGCGGGTTCTGCGCAGACTGGTGGGAGAGTTTGTGTACAGGTTTTGCAAAGGAACGGTGTCTTCAGTTATACACACGCTCATTAAAGTGCCGACCGTGGAGGAAACTTGTGCCGCTGCACCCCGTTTCCAGCAGAATAACAGCGAAATTATCGAAATAAAAACAAATCAGAAAAACATGTCTTTGCTGTGCTTTTATTTACAAAGTTGAAATTCTTCTAACTTACAAAAAATGTGAACGAAAAGGTAGAAATATAAATACGAAGGAATACATATTTGTTCAGGGCTGCGCAAAGCCGGAGCCCTGCATTTGCTGCGCTACCCTTTTAAAAAAGGTCTCTGTTGTGTGTTATTTTAATATGTCCATCTCTTTTAGAAGAGAAAGCATCGCCCCGGTCTCATCCTCTCTCCAAATGTCAACATTCTTATTCGCGTTTGCTGGTTGTTTCGAGGCGACACGGTGGCGCAGTGGTTAGCGCTGCCGCCTCACAGCAAGAAGGTTGTGGGTTCGATTCCGGGCCTGGGACCTTTCTGTGTGGAGTTTGCATGTTCTCCCTGTGTCTGTGTGGGTTCTCTCCGGGTTCTCCGGCTTCCTCCCACACTCCAAAAACATGCATGTGAGGTCAATTGAACACTCTAAATTGTCCGTAGGTGTGCATGTGAGTGTGAATGGTTGTCTGTTTCTATGTGGCCCTGCGATGAACTGGCGACTTGTCCAGGGTGTCCCCTGCCTTCGCCCTAAGACAGCTGGGATAGGCTCCAGCAGACCCCCGTGACCCTGAGCTCGGGACTAAGCGGGTATGGAAAATGAATGAATGAATGGTTGTTTCGCGCCGTCTGTTTTGTTAGACGACGTAGTTGTGCAGTGGCGCGTGTGCACTTACGTTGTCCAGTTAATAGTCCGACTAAGGCGTATACATGGCCGAGAAATTAGAATTCCAATCGCATTATCTGGGTGTCTCAATCGGAGTTCTCCGATTCCAAATTCCGATCATAATCGGACTAAGGCAATAATTCAAATTTCTCTAGTACCATGTAAACGCACTGAGGGATGCAAAGATTGCACTCCGGCGCAGGTATGATTGATGACGCGAAGGTGGGGGCCAACCCACCTGCCACATAGAGAAGAAGGTTACAAGAAGCTGGTAAACCAATGAACAACTCTGGAACAGCAACACAAAAGCAATGAGGACGATACAGTGTCACAACAAATAATCGGTGTCAGAAGGGAAATAGACGATGTCTTGAGGCTAGATGTTGACAAAAAGCTGAAATTCATTAAACAGACCCACTATGAATCAGGCTGCAAATCAACCAAATATTTAGCAAGAGGAATAAAGGCCCAGCAAGCTTCTCATGCAATATGTAAAATTAGAGACCCATTAACGAAACAGCTACTACTTGAACCTGAAGAAATAGAGAGGGTTTTTAAAGATTACTATGAAAATCTATATACCCAACCCACAGCTAAAGAAGATTGTGAGATGAAAGAATTCCTTGACTCATTGGACCTACCAGCCATTGGAGATGAGCAAAATAGAAAACTAATTTCCAGTATAACCAAAAAAGAAATAGATGATGGGTTTCCTAGTGAGTGGTATAAAACATTTGGAGAAGAATTAACCCCGATACTCCTAAATTCTTTTAATCTGACTCTGACAGAGGGCAAACGGCCTCCCTCATGGAAAGAGGCTGTCATTCCAGTTATTCCAAAAGAAGGGAAAAATAAGGAACTTTGTGAATCGTATAGGCCCATTTCAATCTTAAATGTTGACTAGAAGATCTTTACTTCAATCATCTCAAAAAGACTTGAAAGTTTTATGCCGGACTTGATAGATGAGGATCAGTCAGGTTTTATAACAGGTAGGCAGACTCAAGATAACATTAGACGGGACCGTCTAGGGCTGGACGATAATTCGATAACGATATATATCGATCGATAGACGTGTGCTGCGATAGGAAAAAAAGGGGTGGATAAAAAGTTTGATAGAAAAAGTTTCACTTCCTTTTTCATCATAGCCAATCATGTAGCTTAATATTACGGTCATTTCTTCCTCCAACCAATCGAAAACGCAGACCCAGCGGCTCCACGTCGTCGGAGGAATCCACTGCCAGCGCCAGCACCAAGCAAGTAAAGCAGACCAAACTGGACTTCTTGCAGTAAATACGACAAAGCGTCCAAGCGCCATAAGGACATCACCCATGTAGTAACATGCTTCATAGCGAGGGATATGCTGCACATAACCACCGTTGAAAAGCTTGGCTTCAAACAGCTTCTCGCCACTCTTGACCTGCGATATGAAGTTCCAGACTGCAAGTATTTTTCAAACACAGCTCTTCCTCGTCTGTACAACGAGTGCAGGGAATCAGTGCAAAACGAGCTGTTAACCGCCACAACTTCAGACCTCTGGTCGAGTCGCACGTTCGAGCCCTATCTCAGCCTATTTTTTTTAAATAAATAACTAAATAAATAATAATAATAATAATAATAATAATAATAATAATAATAATAATAAAATAAAAAAAACAATTCAGTTGCGTTTAAAAAAGGTGGTTGAATAAACGTTTGAATTTGAATTCAGTGCTCGTGTGTTCTTTATTAAAAGTCTGTCATTAAGTAATAGTATAAAACATCCAGCGCTGCAATTAAAATATGTTTTAAAAGTTTTTGATAATTATCGATATTGATCAATATGACTTTTTTTTTTATATCGATATGATTTTTTTCTATATTGTCCAGCCCTAGGACCGTCCTATACATAATAGATCAGATCCAAAAGCAGGGCCTGCGAGCTGTTACTGGTGAGCCTTGGCTGTGTGAATTGGAGATTTCTGTATCAAGTTCTTGGGAAACTGGGGTTCCAAGAAAAGTTAATACAGTGTATTCAAGGTCTCTACCAAGAACCTACGGCAAGCGGGAGGGCTGGCGGAGGTGGAGACAATTCTGATGGTGGGTATAAATGAAAATGGGGTGGGGGGTTGGTTGCCTGACAACGCCACCTGGGGAGTTGCACCCTAGGAAATAAACTATCATAAAATTCCTCGGGCTACACAGGTTCGTTACGCTTTGAAATGTAAGAGGACGAGATGGACTTCCAATCAGTCAGCTTTTTTAACAGGTAGGCAGACTCAAGATGACATTAGACGGGTCCTATACATAATAGATCAGATCCAAAAGCAGGGCCTGCGAGCTGTTACTGGTGAGCCTTGACTGTGTGACTTGGAGATTTCTGCATCGAGTTCTTGGGAAACTGGGGTTCCAAGAAAAGTTAATACAGTGTATTCAAGGTCTCTACCAAGAACCTACGGCAAGGATAGATTAATGGTAACTTAACTGATAAATTTTACTTACAGCGTGGTACTCGTCAAGGATGTTGCCTTAGCGCTACATTGTTTGCTATGTTCATTGAGCCGCTGGCACAAATGATCAGACAAAGTAACGATCTAAAAGGAATACATATAGGAGAGCAGGGAGTATATGGTAAATACTCAGGCTTCAAATTAAACATAGCAAACACTCAAATTCTCACGCTGAATTATCATCCAGGACGAGAAATTAGAGGAAAATATAAAATCAAATGGAATTCCAAGGTTATCAAATATTTGGGTGTGCTATTGGCAAAAGATCTTTTGAAAAGGTTTGAAATCAATTAGAATGCTATTATCAATAATATTAAGACAGATTTGGGAAGATGGTCAGCCTTTAATATGGATTTTGAGACACGAATTGAAGTGATAAAAATGAATGTATTACCGAGACTGCTGTACCTTTTCCAATCCATCCCACATATGATTCCAGAATCACAATTCAGACACTGGGACAAACTCATATCTAGATTTATTTGGGCCGGAAAGAGACCGAGGATCAGATATAAGACACTCCAGCTGCAAAAGGAAGAGGGAGGGTCGTCCTTGCCTGATCTCAAACAATACTTTTCCACAGCTCAGGTAAAGTTCTTGGTGTGTACATGCTGCCCTCAATATCAGGCACGATGGAAATAGATATAGGCCGGCAGAGAAATGACTCTCACACTGGCATTAGTAGGAGACATAAGAACTAAATCAGCTCAACAAAGCCAAAATGAAATTATTAAGCACACACCGGCTATCTGGAGTAAGATGGTAAAAGAAAACCATATGGAGGGAAACTACTAATGTGGCCTTCTCTTGATCCCAGATTTGAACCAGGAACCACAGACATTGAGTACAGACGATGGTGAGATAGGGGTATAACTGCAGTATGCACACTCGTTCACAAGGGGGTTTTAAAAAGTTTTGGAGAGTTGAAAAAGGAATTTGGACGAGGAAACAAAGATTTCTTTCGATACATGCAATTAAGAGATTACTATGATAAAAGAATCAAACCAACATCATCTGGAGAGGGCAATATAGTGATAGATATTCTGATCGAAGCCTGTAAAAAGATGAAGAGAAAAATCATTTCTAAAATCTATCAGGGCCTTCAGAAACAGAACAGCAACAAACGCAGGATACATCAAAGCCAAATGGCAGAAAAAACTAAGCATGAAAATATCAGAGGAAGGTTGGCGTTCCATGTGGGATGCACAGCATTCATCCACAAGTTCAAAGAAGTGGTGAACAATTGGTTGGAAAAATTTGATCGGTTTCTACATATAAAAAGTAAGGGTGTCAACGCCGCGATTAACGCACACGGTGCTTTTTGAACCTTTGGCCGCTCCGTAGATTGTGGAAACGGGAAATGAATTGACTCACAGCACACAGTCACACGCTTGCAGCCGGCTTGTAAGCACAAAAAAAAAAAGAAAAAGACACTGAGCGTAGATGAGCACTAGAAAGGACTAACATGGATAAGGCGTCAATTGTAAATGGAAAGTTCCACTTCAAAACCCTGCCAGATGGCAGTCTTGACAGGACAAAAGTGATATGCATTTACTGTAAAGCTGTATTTAGTTTCCACCGGAGTACGAGCAGTCTTACGTTTCACTTGTCTGCGAAGCATACAGCTGACGCGGAGAGCCCTCCGCCCCCTTCTGAGGTAAAGCAAACCACGTTGGATGGTGTGGCACGGAGACCACTGGCCGCGTCCACCACACGCCAACTTTCAACAGCGGGGGCTAAATGGGTGTGGCTACGGCTTGCAGGCCAATTAATGTGGTGGAGGACGAGGGTCTGCGCGATATCATATATATTATACTGACTATGGATGAATATGACACTGACTGGATGATTATGGCACTGACTGTGGATTACTATGGATGCTGAACAGCTGTTATAGGCTATACTGCCTAACTGCACTATATCATTTGAGTCCTGTACTGTATTGCACTACCCCCTGTTTAATGCACACTTTATTTATTGTTTTGATTTAATTTAATTTATTTTGTGCATCACAGTTTGATGCAATGCATAAGTGTCATCCTTTTGTCTTAATGGCTGCTGAAAAAAGGGGATGAATAGTTCAAGTTCGAGTTGAAAAGTAAAATAGAGAAATTTTGGTAGTACTAGTAATCATTACTTTGTAATGTTACAGTTATGCCCATCTGTTATCTTTGTTGGGCTTGAGTTTATGATTATTTTTTTTTACCCTGTGCATCTTTTGTTTTGTTAGTAGTACTTGTCATTGCTCCAACACGAATAAACATGCTGCATCCCACTAGATGGCGCATTTGCCTTATTTACAAGCACCACGGTCATCAGAGCTGATCTCTGCCACTCTCAGCAGCTTGAGTCTAAGGTCTACTAAGATTCCACAATCTATTACACCTCGTGAGCAAAACAGGCTACAGGTAAAATTAAACATCTTCAGTTGAGCAACTCAGGCAAGTTAAACTGATTTAAAAACAAACAAACACTATAATAGTAGGAAAAGAATCCTCTATATGTCAATAAATACAACAGATTGAGTATTCATAAAAAAAAAGCTTACTTTAAATAAGAAAATCCAACAAACCAACAAGTGCAACACTAAAAAGCAAACCAACAATCAAAATAATGCTTAATTGCCTTAGTTTCGTCCCACACTTATCAGCTTAGCTACTAAGAATAACACACATTATTCACCTGGACAGAAGGAGGTTCTGAGGAACGTGTTGGTCCTGGAGCTTCCTGGTCAGGATGTTCGGGAGATCCCTCTGGCTCAATGTCTGGAGCGCCAACATATTTTAGAATTGCTCCTGCAGAGACAAAGCTCATTAGATCATCAAGCAAAACAGATCAGAAGCGCATTTTCCTATTTTATTATTACAGTGATGTTGCAGTAATATAGGAAAATTAAAAATTCATTTGTTTTTAAATTAAACATTATGGTTGCAGTGTCCCTTTAAAGCTTTTACCCAATTACAAAACTGTCATTTTTAAGAGTTTTTGGCATTACTTTACACACTGTACTAGTTAAAGTAATAAAACTAAGATAAATGACCCACTGCCACAACAGTCTAAAATAGTCAACACCATGCCAAATAAAGTATTTCCATAAAATATTTCTTTGAATTATAAAACAGTAGCACATCTCTAATGAAGGGCCTACAAAATACAAACTAAGCTTAGTAAATTCATCCTAAGTTAAGGCTAAAATAACATTAAGAGTCAAATATGTGAGAGACAACTTCCACTGGACAATAACAGGGGACTGACTACAACAACAACTACAACATGCCCTCCCTCCCGCCCTCCCTGTTAGAATGTGAATGAACGGGTGTGGAGTCAATCAGTCATTCCCATGGCAGGATAGGCCAACATGGCAGGATATGGTCAACTTTCATAAAACAAACAAAAACGCTGATTCATGACGAACAAATATTAGCCAGCCAGCTAACAGTTATCCGACGCTAGCTAGCTAGCTGGCTAGCAGGACAAATAAACAAACTTGGGGGGGGGGGACAACAGCGTTTCACCTCCACCTCTCCAGCCCACATCACAAACAAATAACTTACCTTTCCCTTTTGCAAGTTTTTCTTGATCAGTTTTCTTTTCCTTCCGTTTTTCCGCACCGCTGGGATAACTCCTTTTTGATGCCATTATGGTGTCTGTTTGTTTTTAATCCTCTCGCTAACGGGAACGAATGGTAGCTGTCAATCATTCACGTCATACCTGTGCGTCGCCGGCCCGCTCCGTCACAACCTGCGTGACAGTGCGGCAAGCCCCCAGAGTCCAAGATGGCGTCCCATTCCTTTCAATGAAGTTGCTCACCCAGCGCATGGCTCCCAAAAACTTTTTGACTTCCGCATTGATGGGATAATAGAGCATGCGCAGTTGTGTCAGTGTGGAGACCGTCACTGACAGTCGTGCGCGCTCACAAACCGTACAAAATTCAACATGGAAATCAATGTATTTTTTTTACGGAACAACTGACGATTGTTGTTTCGAAATTTTATGAATAATAATGATGATGATGATGATGATGATGATGATGATGATGATGATGATGATGATGATTATTATTATTATTATTATTATTATTATTATTATTATTATTATTATTATTATTATTATTATTATCATATTAATAAAATAGTATTATTATAATAATATACTATTATTTGTGTATTAAACAAGTGAGCAATGTGCCACTGAATAATAAATGATAATTCTTTGAAGCAACTCTCTTTGGAAAGCAGACAAAGTAATGAAATGATTGGTCTATTTATTTCATCAGAACTAAAAAAATAAAAAATAAAAACTCAACGATCTTGAAAGTTCCTCCCTTTCTCTTGCACCTGTCGATGTGTGTAGCTAACACAAATTTGCAAATATTTTGTCGTCCTCATGGAATTAAACAGCACACCATGTTAATTTATCAGCGAGTGCTCTCTCTTTTCATGCAATTCATCATGCTTAACATGTAATGCTGAATTATGAAAGCTATGGAGCAAAAAATAATAATTACATAAACCACGAGTGAGATAAAATGTGTCATTCATTCAATAAAGATTTCATTCATTCATCTTCTATACCCGCTTATTCCTATTCAGGGTCACGGGGGTCTGCTGGAGCCTATCCCAGCTGTCTTAGGGCAAAGGCAGGGTAACACCCTGGACAAGTCGCCAGTTCATCGCAGGGCCACATAGAGACAAACAACCATTCACACTCACATGCACACCTACGGACAATTTAGAACGTTCAATTGACCTCACGTGCATGTTTTTGGAGTGTGGGAGGAAGCCGGAGAACCCGGAGAGAACCCACGCAGACACAGGGAGAACATGCAAACTCCACACAGAAAGGTCCCAGGTCCAGGCCCCGGAATCGAACCCACGACCTTCTTGCTGTGAGGCGGCAGCGCTAACCACTGCACCACCGACTATTTTATTACTTAGTTGAAAATGCCATTTTATTTCATTTAACAAAGCATATCATTATTTCATCATGCATTTAATTGTTTTGTGGTCCTGTGTTTTAGTGCTTCACAATTGTATTCTGTTGTCAAATTTGCCTATCAAAGTCAGATTAGTAATCCTGTACATCAGTTTAAGGAAAACCAATTCTAGGTAATGGATTGCAGATCTTGTAGTGACCTGTTACAATGGAAAGAAATGTATACATAATAAGTACGCCTGTGTGCCCGATATTTTAGCTAACACTAAACTGTCTGCACAACTGTCTGCATTGTGCTTTTTCTTCGGCCCCAGAGAACAGAAAGGTCTGTAGTTCTTTGTTCACCCATGGTACAGTTTCATAAGCTTTTCAGTTTTTAATACGTGTTAATGTAAAAATCCACATGCGAGGCATTTAAAAATGGCGGTTTTGGTCTTTCGTGAAAGACGGCCTTTGGCCAATCAGTGTCCTGAACGTTGCTACGTCACCCTTATGGTCTCAGCTCTGCTCGCTTCGAACCCCAACGAGGCAGGTACCAAAATCCTAACCCCTGGCAACGTGACAATTGTTTTTTTCAACTGAAGTTTTCGTTATTTTGTTCGTTTTCGTTAACTATTATAACCGTGGTCAGGACCTCCAGTCAGAAGATCCACTGGAGGACATTTAGAGCAAACAGTCAGACAACAGCAGCTTCACCACATCAGCTGAAAAATGGAGTTTGGATGCTTTCAGCTTCAAGTCGTGGACAGAAAATGATGACACTGTCACACTGATGTTTTCTTCTCCAACCTTCTCTCAGCTCCAGAGGTTGGTGGTCTGCAGGAGCTTCTACAGCAGCAGAAGATCAGTCTGGAGAGGAAATGTGAACGTGTGACTGAAGGTGAAGAAGCAAGAAGTCAAACTCTTCTCAACAGCATCTACACTGAGCTCTACATCACTGAGGGACTGAGTGAGGAGGTCAACAGAGAGCATGAGGTCAAACAGCTGGAGACCAAGAAGACCAAGAAGACCAAGGAGATTCTCCACGACCGTCCAATCAGGTGCAGCCAGATCTTTGAAGCCTCACCTGAGCAGCAGGGACTCAGGGAGTCAGAGTGGTGCTGACCAGGTCTCTGGGCTGGACTGGGAAGCCTTGGGGTCCCACTGGAGGAACTGGAGGAGGTGACTGGGTCCAGGGAAGTCTGGGGGTCTCTGCTGAGGCTGCTGCCCCCGAGACCTGACTCCGGATACGGCAGTAGAAGATGGATGGATGGATGGATGGATGGATGGATGGATGGATGGATGGATGGATGCCAGGTGATAGAACATTTCATAAAAACAGACTCTGCATTATAACTTCTATTACACTCTAAATAACTCACTCCAATATAACTGCACTCGTCCTTCTCTCACATTACATTGGATCACAATGACCAAACAACACAACAAAGACAATGATCCAACTGTACTGCCACGTCCAGACTCAGTGTAGGTCTGTAGGCCTCTTGGACCTTCATGTGAACCACTGCGTGTTGACTGGAGGTGAAACATGACTGACTGCTGTCCTCCTACCTGGACAATGCAATCTTACTTTCATTCTGCTGCAGATGGCCATTTTCATTTTACACCGTCCAAATTTACAGCTCAGGGCGCTGGGACGAATTCCAAATTGTGTGCAGATACAGGCCTACACTTCAAATAATTATGAGAAAAATCCAATGTAAAGAGAGCACTTCCATTAAGAAATAGTCAACATGAAATTTCGTCTTCTACTGACACCTGCTGGTCAAATTGAATAGTTGCAAAAATTGTGAAGAAGTTGTCATCTAATTCTAATCCTAAACAATATGGCCATTCGAAGTCAAGTATTAAGACAATTAATCAGGTTTGTACTGCTTGATTGAACACATTCATCCCGTTCCAGTGCACTAAAACCCACTTCCCTTCAGGACCGTGTCAGCGAAGCCAAAACTTCCTTGAGTGACGCTGTTTCCCAGCATGCAATGCGAGCTAGCGATTCACAATACTATTCCATCACAAACATGGATGTAAAAAATAAAAAGGGACGAAAAATGAAACTTCAGGAACAGCAACCATTGCAATACAAGCAGAACTGGGCCGAAGTTTTATATTATGTACACCATAATACAGCCTTCTGGTGGACAAGCCATGCTATTTAATCCATGTCTTCCTATGGCACTTCCGTGGGTAGAAACTCGTCGTAGAGGTCACGTGCTGGGTGCTCGTCACCCCACCAACCACCTCGGAGAAGGTCTAACAGGAGAAGCTTGCTGGCGGAAATGATGCACTACAAGTGGATGTGACGCTCAAGAGTGCGATGGATGAGGTAGAGCAATGCTCCAGAACCCGATTCAGACTACTCTCCCTCCACTTTTTTTGTTTTGTATGAGCGTTTAAAAAAAACAACATAATGATAATCGAATAAGCTTTAGTTTATTAATCAGAATTAAAACAAGGTTGTAGTTTTGTTATAGATGAGTTCCTTTGTTGTAGTTTGGCGCTTGAAAAACTATATATGGGATGTACCATGACCTGAGGGATTTCCTCATCCCATCCCAGCTTGGTTCTGATGCTGAATGTGAATGTATCTTGCTGTACATCCCACTGAGCTCCAAGGGCCCTCTCCATAGGGAGCTGGTCTCTGTCAAGGTTAAGTGTTTTTACCTCTTTAGCTCTCTGCTCTTCAGGAATGGCGGCCAGCACCGAGCGATGATTGCTCACCCACTTATTGAGCTTAAATCCACCTCTACCGCACAGGTCTGTTAGCTGCTGGTACAGATGTATTGCTTGTTCCACCGTGCTGACGGCCTTTAGACAATCATCCACGTAGAAATTTTGACAAACAGTGTTTATAACCTCGGCTGGGAAGTCATGCTGATTGTTGTCGAATGAAGCACAGCTTGGGGATGACACTGCCCCAAAGATGTGGACCAGCATCCTGTGCTCTTGTAGGTCCTTTGTAATGTCCCCATCTGGCCACCAGAGGAAGCGTAAGAAGTTTACATCCTGGTTGGAAACTCTTACTTGATGAAACGTTCCCTCAATGTCAGTCATGAATGCTACAGGGCCTTGGCGAAAACGAAGCAGCACACCTAGCAGTGTACTTGTCAAATTGGGACCCTGCAGGAGCTCTTTATTTAATGATGTTCACTCACTTTCAATCTCACAGCCACTAAAAAACCTGATTGTGATTGAGAGGTCCTCAGCAGCCAATCACTGTTGGGAGTCCAGCCTTCAAACACTCCTCCTGAATCCACAGTCACATCTGTGAGCATCTGGAACTTTGGCCCTGATCCTCCACACCACACAACTTGGGATGACAGCGCCACCTACCTGTATCCTTTCAGCAGCCAGTCCATGCTCTGACCCGTTTCCACTGTGGCCTGTTGTGTCATCTGGACCGGAGTCTGGATCATCAGTGTCCAGGTTCATGGAATCTGTCAGAGTGCCGCCGTCCTGTGATGTAATGATAGAGAATCACTCTATTTATACTAATGTGCAGAACCACTAGAGTGTCATTTCTTCACTGCTGTCAGCAACAAGCATTTGGTGTCACACTGGTGTACAACACTTATGGGCTAATTAATAAGAAATGACATATTTATGAATCACCCGCAATGCCCAGATTGTTGCTGCTTATCTGCTAATATGAGCCGTCAACTGTTGCAATATAGAACCACGGGCAGGAAATTACAATTAGTGTAGAGCGTATTATAATTTAAAAGTTTACTAATGGTAGTTCTTTAAAGAATTTAGCAGGGATGGAACAGGCTAACGTGACGACGTCACCTCTAACACGGTAGGAGCTCAACCTTCTGTCACGGCGAAAACTCCGTGTTACGTCCCGTCGAGGGGGACCGAGACGCAACGTGTGGGACACCTTCCCCCACTCCCAAGCCTCATTAATTTTTCACTGCAGTTGGCAGTTTCAACAAAAAACATTTTATTAATCAGTAAATTAAATAAACAAAACAACTTAACCGGTGGGCAGCAAAGGCTTCAGGGTGGGCCCAGGCCAAAATAATAAACCAAACTCCAACTAGCTCGCCTTAAGAACTAACTAAAGAAAGAAAGAGAACCCAAATACAGAAAGGCTAACCTCCCTACATACTTATTAAACAGGAGAAAAGAGGGGACAAAGAAAATGGCAGCCCACCCCTACGGCTGTGTGCTCTAACACCATTTCAGAAGTGACTAACTGCAGACTTGGGAGCGGAGGAGGGATGACCGTCAGGCTGGCTCGACTGCTCCTCCTTCTCAGCCGTGGCGCGTCCAATCAGCAGCCGACATCCAGGACCGCACCTGCAAGGCGTCATCCACTCTCACACACACACACACACACACACACACACACACACACACAAACATAGAGGCATCTAGACCCACCTGTGGGTCATATCACCCCCTCCCTTAAGAACTAAACCCTATTAACATACCGACAAACAAAACTAAACAAGAAAAACAGCTCAGTTCCCCCAAAATAAGAATTCCGCAGCTAGTCCACATCGTAATGCATCTGCCAACACATTATCAACCCCCCTTCCTGTGGCAAATCTGGAGATTGAAGTCTTGCAGGGGCAGAGACCACCGCATCTACGAGGGCATTATAGTCTGTAAAAACCTGACCCCAAATTAACATCAAGATGAGCACTGTCAGAAGGAGAGCCAAAGCTTCTTTCTTAACTTCCCAATAATGACTCTGTGTGCATGCTGCTTAGTTGTGGCATGTCCCTCTACTTCTATGCTATTCTACAGCGGGGGTGGTCAGAAAACAATAGTGGGTGGCTCTCAATTAATTTAACAATATCATGACGGGCTGATGCAGGCAAATGGGACAAAAACGAGCTTTAGTTATTCATAATTTCAGAGTTTCCCAGGCGCGCCGAAGGAACACCGATTTTTTATTTTTTTTTTTCAATGAGCCCTCCCTCCGCCAATGGGCACGGAGGGGGCGGAGGCTCAGGCGACACATTTTTCCGAGCGACGTAACACCCGGTTCACACTGGACACGGAAGCGCCACGAAGCGCCGCCGAGTGCTTCCATTCGGCGCCCACGTTAATCAATGTGGTGGTTGCGCGGCTCGCGGCATGCATTTGTTGTTTCGGCGTCTGCTCTATTCCGTGCGTGAGCCGCAAGCGATCCTCGTCAATAGTACAGGAAGTCGCTCAATAAAAACGAGAAAATCCGGTGAATTTTCAAAATAAACTAATTTCAAAAATAAAAACCGAATGATAAATTCGATCATATATCATATTTGTATGTTATATTTGTCAGTACATTGTATCAGAGTGCGAGAGAGATTAAACACACACACACACACACACACACACACACACACACACACACACACACACACACACACACAGAGGAAGACTTGATCAAAATATGTCTGTTTGATCCTAGAGATGCCGGTCAATGATCATTATGAAAGAGGTCTTGTATTGAGATGGACACCTGAGTGCGTGTTTCTATTTATTTACACACACACACACACACACACACACACACACACACACACACACACACACACACACACACAAAAGTAAGCTACGGAGCAGGCTGGCTACGGGGCGAGGGGGGGCGATGATGAAAATGATTTTTTTTATCTAATTTTTTTTAAAGAAAAAAAAAAGAAGCTCAAGTTGGAGTGAAAAAAAGACTGCAGCTGAGCAGAAGCGCTTGTCGACCGTCGCGGAGCTGTTCGCATCTGGTGTGAACCAGTTGGAGCCTCGCTCGCGAAATTCGTCGGCGCTCCGCTTCCATTGAAATGAATGGCACGAGCCGCACGTCTGTTCGTGTCTGGTCTGAACCACTACATTCAGTGCATTTACATGGCACTAGAGAAAATCGAATTATTGCCTTAGTCCGATTATGATCGGAGAACTCACGTGCGTGTAAACACCTTACTCCGATTATGATTGGAGTTTGAGAACTCCGATTGGAATCGGAGAACCCCGACTGAGACACCCAGATAATGCGATTGGAATTCGAATTTCTCTGCCATGTATACGCCTTAATCGGACTATTAACTGGACAATGCGAGTGCGCATGCGCCACGCCTCGCTCTCGCAACTCATGACCGCACAACTACGTCGTCTAACAAAACAGACGGCGCGAAACAACCTGGCAAACGCGAATAAGAATGTTGACATTTGGAGAGAGGATGAGACCGGGGCGATGCTTTCTCTTCTAAAAGAGATGGACATATTAAAATAACTCGCAACGGAGACCTTTTTAAAAAGGGTAGCGCAGCAAATGCAGGGCTCCAGCTTTGCGCACCCCTGAACAAATACGTATTCCTTCGTATTTATATTTCTACCTTTTCGTTCACATTTTTTATAAGTTAGAAGAATTTTAACTTTGTAAATAAAAGCACAGCAAAGACATGTTTTCCTGATTTGTTTTTATTTTGGTAATTTCGCTGTTATTCTGCTGGAAACGGCGTGCAGCGGCACCAGCTTCCTCCACGGTCGGCACTTTAATGAGCGTGTGTATAACTGAAGACACCGTTCCTTTGCAAAACACAAACTCTCCCACCAGTCTGCGCAGAACCCGAATCCAACAAGAACGAGAGTTTGGGGTCCGTAGCGACGGCACAAAGCGTAGCATCGAAGTGTTGTTGTAGCCCTCCAACAGCAAACAACGTGCTTGTCTGCCTTTTAAAATAACCAGGAGCACAAGAAATAGGATACACCTTATCTGCAAAGCAAGTAACACGTACATTATGAACTATCGTTCCATATCATAATAGATTTAATATGTCAACTGAAAGCAGCTGACTCTCTCTCTCTCTCTCTGTCTCTCTCTCTCTCTCTATATATATATATATATATATATATATATATATATATATATATATATACATATATATATATACATATATATATATATATATATATATATATATATATTTTAACCTCTTTCATTGAACTCCAAAACATACATGGTCAAAATCCATATTATTAGTATGTTGTTGTTTTTTTTAAATGCTCATACAAAACAAAAAAGAGAGTGTGAAATTCACTTGTAGTTTATTATTTTCGCCAGAAAGCTTCTCATGTTCCAACTGACTACATTAACCCATATTTTCCATATACTCACATGAATCATTTGCCCTGCATATCCCCTTACAAGGGCCCCGAGGAGTGACGCACAACCAGCACGTGAACTCTACGATGAGCTTCCGCCCACGGAAGTGCCATAGGAGGACATGGCTTAAATAGTATGGCTTGTCTACCAGAAGGCTGTATTATGGTGTACATAATATAAAACTTCGGCCCAGTTCTGCTTGTATTGCAATGGTTGCTGTCCCTGAAGTTTCATTTTTTCCCTTTTTCCCTTTTTATTTTTTACATCCATGTTTGTGATGAAATAGTATTGTGAATCGCTAGCTCGCATTGCATGCTGGGAAACAGCGTCACTCAAGGAAGTTTTGGCTTCGCTGACACGGTCCTGAAGGGAAGTGGGTTTTAGTGCACTGGAACGGGATGAATGTGTTCAATCAAGCAGTACAAACCTGATTAATTGTCTTAATACTTGACTTCGAATGGCCATATTGTTTAGGATTAGAATTAGATGACAACTTCTTCACAATATTTGCAACTATTCAATTTGACCAGCAGGTGTCAGTAGAGGACGAAATTTCATGTTGACTATTTCCTAATGGAAGTGCTCTCTTTACGTTGGATTTTTCTCATAATTATTTGAAGTGTAGGCCTGTAGTTGATGAGGAATCACGGTGTGCTAACGCTACTCAAACAGCTTAGATGAAAAAAAGGGATT
The DNA here is from genome assembly GCF_046127955.1 of Nelusetta ayraudi. Taxonomy (NCBI): domain Eukaryota; kingdom Metazoa; phylum Chordata; class Actinopteri; order Tetraodontiformes; family Monacanthidae; genus Nelusetta; species Nelusetta ayraudi. The sequence goes on from NW_027466098.1 coordinate 2,267,082, forward strand.
GTGATTTGGGTTTGTGGTACATTATGACAATCTTGGACTTGCAAGACTGAGGCGACGGTTCAATTCCCATCAATGTGTATTATATATGTGTTATTTAGCTCATCTATTCTACATTTTAAATAGATCACATTTGACATGTGACCCACTGAACACTTACTATTGAACATATTTTTAAACTATGGACTATTTAGTCTTGTTTTAGGATATAATATAATTCATTGCACAAACTGTCAGGCTAAGTATAAGAGCTATAGTCTATATATATATAGTCGTGCCAAAAAAGAGACATTGTCTTTATTTTTCATTTTTATTTTATTGTGTCAGCATTGAACCATACAAGCATGTAGTGTTGTCCAACAAGAATGCATGGCGAATCAAATCCCAAACAACCTATGAAACAATGAACACGTTTCCATTGCACTTCATTTTATTGAGCACTAGATGACCTCCTCGAGCACTGTGTCATTGAAGCCTCGAGTAATGAACCATTTTTTGAAACAAGTGTCGAAGCTTCAACAAAGCCTCGATCGGCCATCACTACCTACGGCTGCGTGCTCTAACAGCATTTCAGAAGTGACTAACTGCAGAGTTGGGAGCGGAGGAGGGGTGACCTTCAGGCTGGCTCGACTGCTCCTCCTTCTCAGCCGTGGCGCGTCCAATCAGCAGCCGACATCCAGGACCGCACCTGCAAGGCGTCATCCACTGTCAGACACGCACACAGACACAAAGATAGAGGCACCTAGACCCACCCGTGGGTCATAACACTCCGTGTGGATCTTTTCACTCTGGCATTGAAAGGGGGTGCTAGCGCTAGCCGTTTGCTAAGCTATGTACAGACAGCACCACCGCTTGCCGAACCACAGTCACACCGTTTATATACAACAACTCGTCATCAATATCTCTAAAGTAGAAGTCAAGAACTTTTTTCAAAAACGATAACTAACTCAAACTTTTTTGTGTGTTTATAAAAACAAACTAAAACAAACTTAAATTGAAGTCATATTTCACTTTGTTTACGTCTGTCAAATGAATATTTGCCCAGGAAAATGTTTGCGTTTTACGCAGCAGCACCTAAATGCACCTCGCGTTCTGTGTCACCCCTCTTTCACAGCAGTATGTTGACGAGCGACTCGCGGCGGAAAAGTCTGATATGCCACTTTTTCCCAATACGACGAAGAGAGTGACAAAAGCCAATGTCTTGTGGTGGAAAGACACAAAATATGTGGCTAGCTTCTAAAAAGGGAAAAACCCAGACAAACCTCCATTTAAGAAGCAGCAGTGGTGAACATGTTTATTGAGACTGGGAAGTAGACACGACAGTATGACTCAAATATCCTGTGGCGATGAGAGTGGTTATGGCTATCTGATAAAGCAAGATTTAATCTTGGGAATTTAACAAAATGAAAAGGAACCGACAACGCCACTCTGGGAATTTCACCCAGGGAGTTCTACTAAACACAAAAGTAATAATTAGGCACACAGGTAAGTTCTACGAGGAAGGAGTAGGAGACGTGGTTCAGAATGTTTAAAATATCAAACCAACTTTTATTCAACATTTAAAAATAAAAGGAACAAACAGACCAACACTTAAAACGGAGCTACTGAGCTCCTTATTCTTGGTGTAGAAACTGAGGCTTACCGATGAGGGGGCCAAACGGGGGAGGAACCAAAGAAAACAAGGAACACCCCACTCACACGTGACACACCTGCAAAGAAAGTGAAGTGCAACAAAAAAGAAGAAAACAACCACAATCCCGGGTCACAGCACTCGAAGGGGCCCACCACCCGGGACACCGCCACCACCAGCAGCTCTCAGCGACTACAAAAGAAAAGATAAACAGTTGGTTACTAAAAGTTCCCTAAAATCTGTCACATGTACTGAAATAGCAAGAAAAACAAACAAACAATGCAATTACACACACACACACACACACACACACACACACACACACACACTCACACACACACACACCAACCAAGTTCCCACCAACCACGCACACGCATACACGCACGCACACCACTGTGGCTGGACCGGCGACTTGATAGTGTAACGTCTGCTGTCTGAGGGTCAGCAGTGGCGACGTAAGCAAACGAAGAAAAACACAACGAGAACGGAAAAACAACAAGTAAAACCAAGGCGGGACGGAAGCAACATGCACCGTCCACCGTCTGTACAGGGCGGCTAGCACAATCAAGTGAGGGCGAAGCGGCAGTGTTCCTGCACTTATCTTATAGGACCGAGTTTTGGACCACAGGTCTTGATCACCAAGCGTCCTACAGGTGAGGAGAACAACGAGGAGGCTCTGCGCAGCTTTGTGCTCGCAGGCGGCTGTAGTGTGCCGGTGAGGTGTTCAGGAAGCACTGTAAAAAGAACGGACAGGTGAGGTACTACGTACCTATGCTAATAAGCCATAATAATTTAAATGCTAAAATGTCCGCACCTGATCCTTTTAAAACTCGGGCACACAAAGCGGATGTTCAGTGTCCCATTGACCACAATGGACCACTAAACGAAGCTTTTAAGAAAAATGCGAAATGAAGCCACTGAGAGCTAAAACAACATGCAAACAATGCCACAGTGCAGCTTTTCTCAAACGGGTCAATTTTGAAATCATTTTAATCAACTCTGTCTTCATTGATCAGAAGGTTATTGCAGATTTGGAATTAAAAACATTTAACTGCAGGAATCATAAAATCGTCTCATCAGTGACGTTTATAGAGCCATTCAAAAATGTAATATGTGCTGAACAGACAAACGGAGGTGTAAGAGGCCTGTGTGACCAGCAGGGGGCAGCAGAGGACCGACAGCCGCAAGTTCCTCCTCAGAGAGGCCTGAGAAGGTTCTGCACCTTCAGCTCCTCCAGGAGGACCTCAGCAAAGTGTCAGAGTTTGTTGGTTTTTTACCTCGGTCGGCAGAGTCACAGTATGAAACTTGTAGCCAGGGGGCGCTGCAGCTCACTCAACACCTACAAGGTTTGAAAAGGAAATTGAGTGGAATTCATCTGGAATGAAAAGAAAAGCACAACTACAGCAGAAAAACTGAACACAAAGACGCACAAAGTTTGAACTACACACTGATTTTCTTCTTCTGTTGATTCAAATGAATTTGACGGAAATAATATCTGAAAAAATAGAAACCAAATGTTAAATTTCGACATTTAAAAAATGGACAGATTAATTTACACCCAGTAAGATAAGAAGATATTTAGCTCTCAGCCAATTAGAGCTGCTGCTCCTGTGTGTGTGTGTGTGTGTGTGTGTGTGCGTGCGCGTGTGTGTGTGTGTGTGTGTGTGTGTGTGTGTGTGTGTGTGTGGATGTGGTGGTGTGTGTACCTGAATGTGGGAGTGGGTGTGTTTAAGTACGTCACTGGAAGTAGGCTGCCAATTAGTGCGGCCTCCGAGGCCGCAACCGCCCCACGCCAGTGACGAGTCCAGGGCGGGGGGGCCCGGACACGGCACACCCGCTGCAATGCCGGCCAGGAAGAGGCCCGGAGCAGCAGGCCCCCGGACCGGAGGGCACCCGCCCCACGAGGAGCCAGGGCAAGATGACAGGGAGGCAGATACCCCAAGGAGAAGGGACACCACCCGGGGCGAACAGACAGCAGAGACCGTCCTCCGGACGGGGCCCCCCAGGGCAAGTGAGACCGGACTCATCCCCATGACAGGACCCATCCCCTTCACCCACCGGGAGGATCGGTACCCAAGGCAGGCCCGGGCACCCAGATGCCCCCCCCCTACGGACCCAGTATGGCGCATCGCTGCAAGTGGCGAGGTCCCCATAGGCCCAGCCGGTCTCGCACCCCAGGGGCACCGGACTGCACAGGGCCCATCCAGAGTGGGAAAGATGCTGGATCCCGCCCCCGCTAGCAGGCCGACCCCACTGTGTGTAGGGGTGTCAGTGTGTGTATATGTGCACTTGCTGGTGTGTTGAAATATGGTGCGTTTAAAATGGAGGGGTGGTAAGGCCCTGGGGCAAACACACTGCTGCTGAGCAGGGCGGCGGCCGCAGTGCACGAACCACCCCCCCAGGCCCTAAGTGTCTATAATGCTATTAAGATTGGAGAGGGTCTTAAGGCCAGAAGGCCGGGCAGCGACCACCCAAGACACAAATCCCCCGAAACAGAAGAAAATAAATTAATTAATTAAAAATTTAGGGAAAAAAAAACAAAAAAGAAAAACACCTATTATGTGACCAGGGGGGACTCCCGGTCAGGGCGCCCCCTCAGCGACATCGGGGCCGGGGACACCACAGGGATCCAGGAGCCAAAGGGGGCCCGCCCCCCACCGCACCGCACCACCCGGGCACACAGGAGCGGTAGCCGGCGAACGCGCAGCCCCACCCCAGGCATGCGACCCCACCGCGTACGATCCAGCGCCAGTCCCCAAACACAGGGACGGACCAGCCCTCCCACCAACAAGTGGGCCCCCAGACCAGAGCCAGGGACGCCCCCCCCCCCCCCCCCCCCCTCCCGGAGCACCACCCCTGGAGCACCACCCACCCAACCCCCGACCCCCCACCACGGCTGCCCACATCAACCAGCAGCCTCAGCTATTGATTGATTACTAGTTAGTTATAGGATGAAGCAGACATTCCTACCAAGGAGGTGTGGTCTAACAGTAAGTTCCTATATTGTGCAATGTGCAGGTGTTGTTTTGTTTTCCAGTTTGTGAGGATTGTTTTCTTAGCGATAGATAAGGAGGGGATCAGCATGCGAGATTCTGCCTTATCTGATGTGATATCACTGAGGTCCCCTAAGAGACAAAAAGAAGGAGTGGCTGTGATGTTGTAACCAACCTGTGCTGATAGATCATTGCATACTACGTGCCAGAATTTATTTACTGGTGGGCAATGCCATACAGCGTGTAGGTAATTATCTGGGACATTAACTGTGCAGTGTGAGCAGGTCTGAGAGGCGGTCATGCCCATCTGAAACATCCGCTGTCCAGTGTAGTGGATCCTGTGGAGTACTTTAAAATGTATTAATTGTAGAATAGGTTGTTTTATCAGTGAAAAGGTGTTCAGGAAGATTGTTCTCCAGAAATTAGAGTGAGGCTGGAGAGACAGGTCTCTTTCCCACTTAACAATTGGGATAGAAATCGTGCGATCTGTATTTGTAAGCAACTCACTCCAATAGAACTGCACTCGTCCTTCTCTCACATTACATTGGATCACAATGACCAAACAACACAACAAAGACAATGATGCCACTGTGCTGCCACATCCAGACTCTGTGTAGGTCTGTAGGCCTCTTGGACCTTCATGTGAACCACTGCGTGTTGACTGGAGGTGAAACATGACCGCAGAAATGCTTTTTCATTTTAAGAACGAAGCTGCATTATTTGACTCATAAAAAAAATCGTTAATAAATAATCCAAACTGCATTTTCATTTTCTTATTCATGACTGCTCATTCTTGTACTTAATTCAAATGAAGGAAAACACATTTGAGATTTAATTTTCAAAACATGCACCAGCAAAGAGTTACCAAAATTCAATATGAAATGTAAAATTCAAAAATGAAAAAGCAATAGCAGAATGCTTTTTCATTTTAAGAACGAAGCTGCATTATTTGACTCATAATTAAAATCATTAATAAATATTGCTATATGCATTTTCATTTTCTTATTCGTGTCGCACCTTTTATGACACAATCAAAAAGAAAACTGAGGGCATTGCTTTTTAATTTTCGTGGTCCTGCCCTGCACAAGAGTTACCACAACTCGAAAACAAAATCGCAATCTCAAAATAAGCGCGCGGCGCAGGAAAGTGACGTCAGCAGCTCTCCACCTGTGGGTATGGCGGTATGACGCCAAGTGTCATTTGCCTCCTGTTATGTGTAAATTCTAATTTTTGTGAATTTAATAAAGATATATATATATATATATATATATATATTCTTTTTTTTATTTAAAAAGAAAAGAAAAGAAAAAAAAGGTATGGCGGTATGACACCACTTTGCCATCGTTACTTCTTTCACGTCATTGAAGTTGCCGGTAATCGAGATTTAAATCGGCGAAAAACGTGGACCACTGACAGATCTCGCACCAGCATCTGCCACCAGTCGACGGATTGATCTGTTGCTTCGCATCCTTCGTCGGATGGACTGGTGGCCGACGCCGAACAGCTGTTACTCCACCCATGTAACAAATAGCTTTAGCTTTGATGTTGTGCTGGTGCATCAAGGTGTTCCATAACTGACAACAGGTTGGCTAGGGCAACCTTGTTTGCGTCCGTATCTGGGACGGCAGAATACCTGCTCAACTCGGTCCCGAGCATCAGATTCAGATACACTATTCAACTCCACCTGGGAAACTAAATCCAGCAGGGTTTGAACAATTGTGTCAATGTGCGCCATGCTCAAATCTGTCCGACCAACGAGATCCGTCAGTGGTCCACGTTTTTCGGCGATTTAAATCTTGTTTACCGGCAACTTCAATGACGTGAAAAGTAACGATGGCAAAGTGGTGTCATACCGCTATACCTTTTTTTTGTTTTGTTTTGTTTTTTTAAATATACACTATATATATATATATATATACATTTATTAAATTCACAAACATTAGAATTTACACATAACAGGAGGCAAATGACACTTGGCGTCATACCGCCATACCCACAGCGGAGGTGGAGAGCTGCTGACGTCACTTTCCTGCGCCGCGCGCTTACTTTGAGATTGCGATTTCGTTTTCGAGTTGTGGTAACTCTTGTGCAGGGCAGGACCACGAAAATTAAAAAGCAATGCTCTCAGTTTTCTTTTTGATTGTGTCATAAAAGGTGCGACACGAATAAGAAAATGAAAATGCATATAGGAATATTTATTAATGATTTTAATTATGAGTCAAATAATGCAGCTTCGTTCTTAAAATGAAAAAGCATTCTGCTATTGCTTTTTCATTTTTGAATTTTACATTTCATATTGAATTTTGGTAACTCTTTGCTGGTGCATGTTTTGAAAATTAAATCTAAAATGTGTTTTCCTTTTTCATTTGAATTAAGTACAAGAATGAGCAGTCTTGAAGAAGAGAATGAAAATGCAGATTGAATGACTTATTAACCATTTTAATTATGAGTCAAATAATGCAGCTTCGTTCTTAAAATGAAAAAGCATTTCTGTTATTATATTCTTATTTTAATTTGGATTATGGTAACTGCTTCCATATAAAACAAATACATCCATAAATATATACAATGTGAGAATTGTTTCTTGCAAGAGCTGCACTTCAACCCATGACCATCGATAAAAGTGTACACATCTAATCGTAAACAATCTGCTGCAACCTGAATTTCCACTTCTGTGTCTATAAACCAGTCACAGCTTGACTGATGGCTCTGAAGAAGCAGTTTCCATCAGCCTCTACATTCTCATTTGTACACGGCGAACCTAATGGGCCTTTGCAATCAGAAATTGGAAAACTCGCACGGTCCAAATGAATCTTCAAGTTTTTGCTAAGGTCTAAACAAACATCAACATCAAGGGGAGAGAAGTTACACTCTTCATTGGTCACAGCACTGACAAACTCTATGTCAGAATTATCCATGTCAAAGTGAGGAGTTTTGCTCTTCTGAAGTGACTCACTGTTGCCAGCTGGTGCTGGAATTTTAAACCGTGACCGGTTTCGCCTTGATGAAAAGAACCATGCAGAACCTTGGCTAATCTAATACCAGTGCCATGATCTGCCACTGCATCTTCACTAGTACTAACTGATGATGGATCACAAATCACATGTGCGAGGCGTAGAACGAGCGGAACAGTCAGAGGCAACAGAAGAAGAAAGAAAAGCCTCCTTAGCTTAGTTGATCTTCTGTGTTGCCTCCTGGACGGTGCTGGCCTCCTCTGGCTTGGTGCTGGCAACCACGGGAGCCACAGGAACCACGGGCACAGCTCTGGTCATCTGTGGCGTCGCCTCCACCTGATTAAAATAAGAAAGATGTGATTTTATGCCAATAAACATAGAAAGGAAAGCACTAGGCTTTACACGATCACGATTTTTGTGCCGATCACCGATCAGTGAGTTTAAATAAACCGATCACCGATCGGATCACGTTAGGGGCAATAAATACTTGTTTCTGTACACCCCTTGCCTTCTCAGGAGCACCGTCTAAAGTTGTTTGCTTTAGCATCCGTTTCAGAGTTTGCTTTTCTTTTTCTTTCTCCGCACTGCGTTTCTTAAACTCGACATGCTCCTCTGTGTGTATCTTTTCCAAGTGCCTGATTAAATTTGTGGTGTTGAAATTTTTTTACCAAAGTTCCCCCGCGAGGTACTGTAGCGTTGCATATATTGCAGATAGCTTGTGCTATGTCTGTTTCTCTCACTTTGAAAAACTTCCACACTCCCGACACGTTTGTTTGTGTCGCCCATGGATGTTGCTGTCGTGAAGATTCAAAGAAACTTTATTGTCCGTCACATAGCGACAGTACTCAAAACAGGAAGAGGCACGAAGACGAAAATGAAGGCCTTTGAATCATGAATCATTATGTCTCGGATACAAACAAATAAACATGTCAATGCTGTGAAACTACTTTGGAGGAAATGAGACAGATTAAAAAAGTTTCAACACGACCATGACGTCATTGATCGGTGATTCATGACATGACGCCCGATCACGAACGTTTCAAAAAATGCCAAATATCGGCCGATCCGATACAGCCGATAAGATGGGTGTAAAGCCTAGAAAACACACACAGGTGATGAAGTGGAAATGAATAAGTACAAACCTGCTGCACTGCTGTGACATTGCTGGAGGCAGACTCAGTCATGTGGACAGTTGAACGTGTTGCCCACACCTGCAAATACAAGGACACAAAGTAACGTTTAAAGAACTGCATTTATTGTCCTATCACAAAGATGCACACAATGAAATACACATATCCCAAATACCAACATGTCACTTGTTTGTTTTGGTTTTTGAGGCAACGTGTGCTGATCGACGTCTCAGGCTGGACATCTGGAAGAACATAAAGAAATTAATTCATAAACAAAGTAACACACTAATTAAACTGTACATGTACTGTACATATGTGATCTTGTGTTGATAATAGGGGTGGGGCGATACGGCTAACCCACGATTCGATACTGTGACGATATTTGGCCCACGATAATGACAACATCACGACACACGATATCTTCGAAATTTTGCAGACGATATTGTCATAACCCGGCTCAAGAGTTATGACAATAACGGAAGGGATTGCGGATTGCAATTAATCAAAAGGTTTATTATAACAAAATAGATAATTGTAAGCAAAATAATGAAATATATGGTGTGTGTTTGTCAGTATTCATCAGTAATTTAAGTGTGGATGAGTGAATAATAGGATGTGGGGTGTTGTCAGGTGCAAAACAGAACAGAAGAAGCTGAGAGTCGGCCAGATGCCCATGGCTGCTGGATGGAGAATGGGGAAGAGACCGAGTGGCACACGCAGTCGGCCTTTTATCCTGCGGGGGGCATCGGCACAGGTGTCCTAATCGGAAGATGCCACTCCCACATCCACCGCTACCTAGAAATGGGAAAACAGCTGGGAGCCACAACAAGTTATATAGAGACAGGGTCGTCACAATATGTGACTGAAAAAGAAAAAAATACCCATAAAAAGGAAAATGCCTGTGATCTTGCATTTATTCCAAAACTTTGTATAATGTACAAACAAACGTGCACTGCACAAGCAAACATATTAAAGTGCATGAACATTAATAACTTTCATGTAAACAAGGACAGTGCTTTCTGGTAATGTAAAGTCAGTAGCAACTTGTCTTATCGCAACTTGGGGACTTGGGATATACAAACCGACGGGAAGATGAGAGAGGGAAAAAAATCCTTTCACTGCCCCGATTCTGAAAATCAATTAAAAAAAAATGATGCAGACAAAATAAAGAAATAAATAACCGCGTCACCAAAATATACGGGACAAAGTGAAGTGCGTCCCCCATCAGTTCATTACGGGACAGGCTTTTTTATTTGCAAATATGGGACAATCGCGTATTTTACGGGAGGGTTGGCAACCCTATCTAGACCACAGACGGAAATTAAATGAGGTTTTGTCATTTTCCCTAAAAAACGGGACAAATTGTGTCCCGGGAGAGATTTTATCTTTCCCGGGACAGGTGGACAGGTGGTATTTGGAAAAAAATATTGATATTTGCCGTCAGTGTATCGATTATTTATTGCGACAGAAAGCACAACAATATTAGTTGATAAGTGTATGAATAATTGTGTGAATGTTACCGTGGCAGCTGGGGAAACCCTGCCAGATGACTCCACGACAGTCTCCATGTGGTCCAACAGCACAGCCTCACTGAACCACACGGGATTGGACGGGATGTCTGTGTGAAATGCAGTCTCAACAGCTGTTGGTACTGTCTATAAAAAAAAGAGGAGAGGAAATCAGAGTCAACTTAGGATAAGTGTTCATTTTTAAAATAAAAAGTTGCACAGTTTGACAAATACACGATTGGGGGGGAAAAAAAAGAGGGATGAACAGGTTACCTCAACCTCCTGTCCAACAAGAGTCCATTCAGGAGCGGGTCCATACACTGGCATGTGGACAGGACCTGTCACAACCACTCTGGGAGACACCCTGGGCGATGATTGGTTGTGGCACAACACCCCTGGCCTAGGTGAAGGGGGTGCGAGCTGATGGAGCACTGCAGCATGCAGACGCTCCACCAAAATCAGTCCTGAGGTGCACCTGAACAGAAAACAACATGTTAACACATATTTGTCAAATCAAATGAAGAGCAAGTAAGGCTGAAGAAGGCAAAATTTACACCATCATAACACCACCATGTACAGCTGACGAAGGGGGAGGTGATCGGCCATATACACAAATGTTACACCTGGAAGAAGTGTCACATAATCAATTATGTAATCACACAATTCTAAGAAATATCTGTTAGCACAGTGTCACTGAAGAGAAAAAAATACAACAAAAATATGTATTTTACACACCCATGCGTGCAGCAACACGATGATATACTTGACGTAGCGCTGTTTGTAGTTCTGGCTTGACAGTCAGGCGAGGTGGAAAGTCAAGCACAAACACCTACAAAATAGTTGTATATAAAAAAAACAAACCCAAACAAACATAAAAATGCAAAATAAATTCATGAATATTCTTGTTATTGAACTATGGATCATGGAATTACTTGATATTGATAAAACAAAGTGGCGATGACATTCATGTGTTCAAATTTGTTTGTCACAGCAGATAAACAAACCTTGGGCCAGCGGTCCAACACAGTTGCCAGTAGCGCAGCAAAATCCTGGGCGGAGTCTGTTACAAGCCCGTGTTCAAGGTTGTTGCCCGGGGAGAGAACACAAAACCATCCACAAGTGGACAGAGATGTGAGTCTCCCACCACCAGAACAAAAACATAAAGAAACTTGTGGCTTGACAAAATCACGACCCATACCTTCTTGTCTGGTTGCTGGGCCTTAAGAACGAACTTGCACTGTTTTGTCAGTCAGGAGCAAAACGGGCCATCTTCGCACCCAGGTCGCTGACCAGTACCGCGCCCTGTGTAAATTGACAAAAAAGAAAAATCTAAATATGTTTTTGTAAGATTTATTTGGAATACAACATAACAACACAGGCAGAACATGAAATCATGAACGTGGAAGTACTCACGACGTTCAAAGTCCTTCCGAGGTGGAAAAGGTGTCCAATCCCGTTTTTGCTCCAGGCGTCGTTTCATGGCCAGAGAGCGACGGAATGCCTTGGTGTTCGGCATCTGAACAATGAGATGAAAGATTGTGTCATTTTCAATGAAGGACAATGATAACACAAGTTTACAGAAAAAAGTGATGTTTTCTCACACACGACATCAAAACACAGAAAGGTTTCTGTACCTTTGCAGCTGGAGACGATGAGCTTAAATCAATAAAGCAAAAGAAAATGTGTATGTGTACTCTTGGACCCTAACCCTAATGCCATACAAGTCTATGGGGTGAAATTTCAGCTTTGTCCTACAGATATGGGGCCACTTGCTTTTTCATCAGGAGCCCCCAAGAAGCACCCACGCCAAATTTGGAGCTTCTAGTCCTTGAGGAACCCCGAAACCCTAACCCTAATTTCAGCTAACCCTAACCCTAACCCTAGTTTCAGCCTTATTGTTAACCCTAATTCAAAGCAAGTCTATGGGGTGAATTTTCAATTTTGTCCTAGAGACATGGGGCCACTTGCTTTTTCATCAGGAGCCCCCAAGAAGCACCCACGCCAAATTTGGGGCTTCTAGTCCTTGAGGAACCTGAAACCCTAACCCTAATTTGAGATAACCCTAACCCTAACCCTAGTTTCAGCCTTATTGTTAACCCTAATTCAATGCAAGTCTATGGGGTGAATTTTCAACTTTGTCCTAGAGACATGGGGCCACTTGCTTTTTCATCAGGAGCCCCCAAGAAGCGCCCACGCTAGATTTGGGGCTTCTAGCCAATGAGAAAAAATTTGGAGCAGACACTTAAGGCACTTAAGATCCTCAAAGGACTGTTGCCACTCACTAGACCAAACAAATGGTTTCAATGGACTGGTTAATTCTTCTCTAGTGGCCGGCAGCTCCACTGCCTTAGTGCTGGAGATGAACGCTCAGGGCGCCGCCAGGAATTTTGGGCCCCCTTCAAAAAAACAAAAAGAAATGGGCCTCCTTTGCGCAGCGCTTGTCAAAAGCTTCACATCACTCTAAAAATACAGTATAGTTCAATAATAGTGCTTGAGTCCATCTTGACAGTGTCAATGTATTTTTATTGTGAATTCTCCACAAAGCAAACTCTTAACATTTATGAATGATTCATGAAAAAACACTTGATGTCTCTCGGACAAAGTTGAGCTTTGACCTTCATAGACTTGCACTGCATTAGGGTTTAGCGATAAGGCTGGAATTAGAGTGAGGGTTTTGGGGTTCCTCATGGGCTAGAAGCCCCAAATTTGGCGTGGGTGTGTCCAGGGGGATCCTGATGAACCTGAAAGTGGCCCCATGTCCCTAGGACAAAGTTGACCTTTGACCCTCATAGACTTGTATGGCATTAGGGTTATCGATAAGCGATACAAACCTGGTGAGTTTAAGACTTAGTGACTCTACGTACATGAATGTATGGGGTACCCCGTCCTTACCTTGTTCCAACCTTCCCTCCACAAACCTGGCTGTTCAGTGCCGAAGTCAAAGTGAGAGAGAGAACAAAGAAGGAGGAGGGCCTGTGACGCCGCTGCTGATTGGATCGTTGGTCGGTTGAATGAGCCAATTCTAGAGCTCCCCTCGGTGTCCACACACTGCAAAATATATCTAAGAAATAAACACTTAAATTGAGAAAGAACAGGCTAGAAACAAGTCAAATTATCTGCCAATGCAGTAAGATATTTAGACTTGGTAAGATTTCTTAAAATAAGACGATATATCTAGGCATTTGAAGAATGGAAAAACTCTTGAAATAAACAGTAAAACACTCATTCCAAGGACTGTACTAAGTCAAATAAACTTGATACTAGCTTCTCAATTCTTTTTTCACGTTTGCTTCTTTCTTAATTTGAATGAAAAGATCTTAAAACCAGACCTACTAACAGTGCAATTCTTCTTAATTTAAGTGTTCACAATATTAGCTTTTTTTTTCTCAAAATGAGATAAAGCATCCACCCCCCCTACACCCACTCCCCCCCAAAAAAAAATAATTCAGCAAACAGAATTAATATTGTCAACAACTATTTATTCACTTAAATTGCTGACAGTGCCTTCACTGCCTTGTAATAAAAACGTCACTAAGGCATTGCATCTTAAAACAATCTCAAGCAATCATTTCTAGAACGCAAGTAATGTTTTGTTGTTACAATATTCACCGTCATCATTATTGAACATTGATTCAGATTCCCTGACACTCAGTTATACAAAAAAACAAAAAACAGTATGGGGACAGCATATAGTGTTGTGTTCCTATCACCACTGATAACATGTTTGTTCCAACAGACTCCCACCCACCCTCAAGTTACAACTACCAGGGGAGTGTATCACTACCTATGCCTAGTACACAGCTCTACTCCCCAATAAAATCTTTCCATTCTGCCATGGTCTTTTTTGTATGAGGCTGTGGTGTCTCACTCATGGATAGTGTCCTGTAGCACTTCTGTCTGAATGACAGAGAGAAGGGTTGCCACACACTTTTGAATATGTGAGGTGCAGGGCATAGTAGTAACCCATCAGATGAAGCAGACGGTCACTCAAGTCTTCCTTGGCAAGCGTGGTGGCGGGAGTGGCTCCAAGACAGATGAGACAGCGGGTCCCATCAAACAGCAACACAGGAAAGACCTCTTCTGCGAGTACATTATGGGATCTTCTGTTGGCTAAAGAAAAAGAAGAAGGAAACGCCACATCCATGCATGGAACTATGAAATGTTGAATGTGAGAAAATGCGAACAAACTTTCACCTGAATGACATGAAGCAGTGCCTCACTGGCATGTCCCACTCACCTACATCCAGCGTTATGCGTGGCTTCATCACTTCTTTTTTTTTCCAAACACCATAAAATTACACATTGGTGCAGAAGTCTTCCCATCTCTTTTTTTAGTTCATCAATGAATTTTCTGTTGCCCTTATCCAGAATGCTCCGCAGCTCATTCATCGCCTATAATGCAAGTCAGTGTTAAAATCTGCAAAAATGCTTGCTTTTCATCATAAACCAAAACAAGTTAATCACTTACACGATAGAGATCCTTGACACATGGATATGCATCCAGGATCTTTGTTGGCCTTGTCCTGTTCTTTCAGAACATCACTATCAATGAAGGATCTTCTTGCTTGAAACTGCAGGTCAAGAATTTGGGAGACAGCATCTTGGTTGGGTTTTGGTTTCTTGTACAGCTCCTGCAGGGGCTGATAATGTCTGGCCTGTGCTGTCAGACCATCTTTGGCTGATGAAATGGAGGAGACAAATCAGTAAATCAGTCAAATGGATGAAATTGTTTGGAGCATCAAAATATATCAAATGACAATTCAAATGTAAAAATGCCTGTGATATATCATGATATACAAAACTATCAAAACATTGCCTAGCTTTCATACATTATCATTATTATTAAAATGGACATGTTTCTACTTACGTGAAGTGTGGCCATTATCAGAACTGCGCCCTGGTGTGTGACACAAAATAATTGTTGATCCACCAATTGAGTCTGCATCATGATCTTCTTCTTGGACACTTGCTGAGAAGTCAATGCGATGCCTTTTCTTCTTGTGGCCCCTCTCTGGTGAATCTCTTGTGAAGATTCTTGTAAGTGCTCGCCTGTGGTAAATAAAATTTCACTCATTGAAAGAACAAATAAAGATGGAAAGTGAACATGCACAGATAAAAAAAGTATCAGCCAAAAATAACCACACGCTTCAAAATCTAGGTGCGCAAAATAATATAATCACTTACATGTTTCATTGTTTTGTCTTAATCCTTCAGCATGGGATAACAGTGACAGTGTTTCTCACCAGCCTGCATCTCAGCTCTTTGAACATGACACATTTCCCCTCACTGGCAGTGCGGGCCATCTGGAAGTAGTGCTTACGAGCTTGCTCCAACTCACTGTCTGTATAGAGGGTGGGCAAACTTTTTCAGCAACGGGCCACATGACAGACCTGCATCGAGTCGGCGGGTCACGGAAGGGGGGGTTGTAGGTAGGTACAGAATTAGTCCGGGTGCAGAATTGTTCTGGGCGTAGTGACTGCCCGATACGGCAACTCCATTGGGACATACCTCTACATCGCGGTCGAACGTGATATATGGATAGATCACGGTCAAAACGCTATTTCGCGGGTGATAGATAGATAGATATATAGATAGATAGATAGATAGATAGATAGATAGATAGTGTGTGTTGAATACATACATTCGTATATATATGTATATATATATGTATATATATATATATATATATACATATATGTGAAGAGAGAGAGAGAGAGAGAGAATTTCGTGTATACAATATAATACAAAGTACTGTAAATACGCCAGGGATTGACAGAAAAAAAAAGATAACCTTAATCAACCGATGTAGTTTGTCCTAATAGAGTTGCCGTATGTGACGTTGTTGGCATTCGCCCACTGGACAGAGGCGACTGCCAATTACGTCACATACGGCAACTCTATAAACGTACCGCGATCTATCCATATATCACGTTCGAACGCGATGTAGAGGTATGTCCCAATGGAGTTGCCGTATCGGCAGTCACTTCCGCCCAGAACGATTCTGCACCCGGACTAATTCTGTACCTACACCTCGTTGACGGGGGGGAAGCACGCTATCGCTATTGCGCTACGCTAACTCGGCAAAGTTACGTGCCGACAAAGTTTTGTTGTGGGGTGCGGTGTTGGGGGGTTATGACTGGCTTCACGCGGGCCGGACAGAGACACGCAACGGGCCGGATGTGGGCCGCGGGCCGGGGTTTGCCCATGTCTAGTTTCGACAACATCCAGTATTGTGGAGGAGCAGGAAGCTGGAGGGTCCTCTTTGGGCTGCTTTTCACCAAAGGAGTGGATGTCTGAGGACAGATTGGAGATGTTCCTCCTGGTGAAGACACAGTTCCTGGCTTCATTCGGGGCAGCCTTGTCTGGTACGGTGGAATTCTCAGCCGAGAGGAAACCAGATCCAAAACATTATGAACAAGAGAGAAACAATAGACCCAATTAGGAAAAAAGAAAAAAAAAAGTGTTATGTTCGATGTTTTCAGAGCAAAGTAGGTAACCAATCACATCTACACTAATAAGGGCCCAAATCCGTTTCCTCCTGAGAAAGTGTTCTGGTCCAGGAAAAAGGTCTCTCAAATCTTCACGACGGAGGGTGTGGAGCAAGACTTCATCGATGTTGGCAGCTATAAAGACAGTCCAATCATTAACAAACCTTTTAGACTTAACAACTCATACATTTTTTTGACTAATGAATTTAATTCAACTTGACAAGTCAAACCAAGTTTGTTTTGTGCCAATTTCTGTTATCAGAATTAATTGTAAATGCAATTCAGTTTAGACATTTTGTCTCAAATTTGTAAAATACTTCTTTTTGAAATCAGTGTCAGCATACAGTTATTTTAATTACTTAGCAGACAAATCACAGTAATGGAAATTTTTTCATACCTACACATGACCTACCATCTAAAATTGATACTGTGACATCATCCAGCTCATCCATTATTGGCCCCGGTTTGGATGTCCATTTAATTTCTCCTCAATCTGGCAGGGGAAAAAAAATCATCATATTAAGGTCACAATTAGGACAAGCTAGCTTCCGACTCAAGATCCGTTTTTTTTTACAATGCCCACCTGCCATGGATCCCAAAGTTCCCATGCAATTAAAAGTTGTGACACCTTATCTGAATGATAACCCTAGACAGCTCAACGGATTGCTAGTCATACAGACAACAATCAAAATTGGAGTGAAACTTGTAACCACAATGCCTGCAACATGGTGGTGCCTGCATCCATGAGCTGGATGATTATGGTAATAATCATCAAATACCAGTGTTCTTCGTGATAAAATGACAACATCTGATAGGATTGTGCCACCTTGAACTGCAATCAACTTAAATTTTGATAAAAAACAAGCAAATTGTACCTAAACTACATCTTCAATCAATCCAATTTGAGCACCCTCTACCCCATAAACTGAAGATACTGCAACTACAAACTTGGTAGTACAGTATTTCGTCATGCCACATGTACCAACCATTGCCAGAGCTTATGGAGCAATTTGATGTTATTGTACAGTAAAAATGGAATATTGGAGCTTTCGCAAAAAAAAGAAAAAAAAAAAAAAGAAAAAAAAAAGCCAACTTTAAGGCTTAATATCTCCAAAATGATACTGTACATATGCTTGATAATGACTGAGGATATAGTCAGGGTATTCCTCAGGTCAACTGTACCAACCACTGACAGAAATTATGGAGCAAAGCAATGTTACTGTGCAGTAAAAAATTGAGTACTGGGCCCTTTTTGCCTGTTTGAAAAGCTAAAAAGAAAAAGGAAAACAACAACTTTGAGGCTTAATATCTCCAAAATGGTACATTAAATATGCCTTATAATGATTGAAGATATATTCAAGGTTGTCCTGAGGTCAACTGTACCAACCATTGACAGAGCTTATGGAGCAATTTGATGTTATTGTACAGTAAAAATGGAATATTGGAGCTGTCGCAAAAAAAAACAAAAAGCCAACTTTAAAGCTTATTATCTCCAAAATGATACAGTAATACAGTAAAAAAAAAAAGCATTTAGAAATCAAATGTTTCTAAATGTCAAGTCAGTAATGTCAAGTCAGTGCTTGATGTGTCATCAGCAGGCGTCGGCGGCAGTAATGGGGCATCGGCGGGTTTCGGGCGGAATCGCCAGGCGTTGGGAAGCGTCGGCGGGTGTCGGGGGCTCGTGGCCAGGTGGCGGACGTCACGGCAGGCAGTGGCCAGGTGGGCTCAGTCCCGCAAACGCTGCTTACAGCTTTAATTTTGTATTGCTTTAAAACATTGTTTAAGGTGAGTTTAAATTTACACTATTTTTTTTTTCTTAGCTGCTAATTGTTCAAAAATGCTGATTTTAAAAGTGTGTTTGCACAGTAAATGTTATGGTACTTTAATTCATATGGCAGTACATTTAAAATAACTGGCCGTCAAGTTCCAGGAACTGACAAACTGCACTGAGTTGAGTGAGATTCTCCAAAGGAACTCCAGTATAAATGTGGACTTTACATTCTAGTCCCCTGTGAAGAAAAACCCAAAAGTGAACGTGCCTCACCCTTTCTAACTGGGACATTTGCAAGGGAACGCAGACTGGTTATGCTGCTCCCTGATAAAAGAAAAATGTTTCTGCTGTTACCTCAGAAATTGCCTGTTATTATTGTGGCTCAGGATTTTGTAGGTAGATTTTTTTTTATTTTTCATAAGGAACAGGATAACAGTAATGCCCTGGCATTGGCAATAAGCTT
This sequence comes from Nelusetta ayraudi, assembly GCF_046127955.1. Taxonomy (NCBI): domain Eukaryota; kingdom Metazoa; phylum Chordata; class Actinopteri; order Tetraodontiformes; family Monacanthidae; genus Nelusetta; species Nelusetta ayraudi. Next base: position 2,286,016 of record NW_027466098.1, read on the forward strand.
TAATTTTGTATTTGCATTTTTTTTAACTTTAGATTTACATTAAAAATGTTTCTGTGTAAAGTGCTGATGTTAAGTGTTTGCACGATAAATGTTATGGTGCTTTCGTTTATATGGCAGAACATTTAAATTAAAGTGTATGAAAGACTTCTTTTAAATTCATTATTGGCTTTTGCGTATACAACGTGATTAATCGTGATTGATCAGGTAAATCATGCGATTAATTGCGATTAAAATTTTTAATCGTTGCCCAGCCCCAGTAAAAACATTTTTCTGGTGCCAGCATTTCGTGAGGCAGAAGTTGATTCATACTTCAGTGCCTTGGAGCGAATAGCTTCGCCACTCAACTGGCCAAGAGACATGTGGCCTGTCCTTCTCCAATGCAAGCGGGTGGGAAAAGCACAGGAGTTGGTGTCTGCTCTTTTCTTAGAAGACAGCCTGCAATATGATGTTGGAAAGGAAGCAATTTTTCCTGCTTATGAGCTTGTTCCTGAGCCCTACCGGCAAAAATTTAGGAACCATAGAAAATCCAGTGGTCAAACCTTTGTCGAGTTTGCATGGGAGAAAAGCAACCTCTTTGATAAATGGTGTGCAGCTAATGATGTCAAAAATGACTTTGAGTCACTCCGTGAGCTCGTTCTTTTAGAAGATTTTAAAGACTCTTTGCCAGAGAAGGTGGTAATGTTCTTGAATGAACAGAAAGTGTTGTCATTGTCCAAGGCTGCTGTCCTCGCAGATGAGTTTGTGTTGACCCACAAAAATGTGATCTCATCTCCCCCCGATCGGAAAGGACTTCTGCTTCTCGTCCCACAAGAGCCGAGTCTAGCCACCTCCCCCTTGAAAAGGCTAGAGGGAAGGGACTTCTGGTTTGGCCATAAAGCGGTAGACTGCGCGACACCAGGGCTCTCGACCGTCTAGGGTAAAAACTCCCCGAAAACTTGAATAAGTATTGTCAGATATCATATTAACTACAAAGTGATCAGGGGAACGTTGGAATGGGAAGGAAAACTCGATTCAACCAAAAGAGAAACACGGTAACAGACAATATGGCGGAACTACCAGCTTGCTCTGAAACAGAGGGAGATGGCGAAACGAACTCCTCGTGACTAACGACGCGGAAAAGGGCTCGGACATAAAAATTATTAGCAAGGAGATACGGGATTTAAAAACGGAATCAAAAGAAGTCCTTCGCACGTTTGGAGAAACACTGAGGAACGACGTGGAAAAAGACTTGGACGACTTCAAAGACGAAATAAATCAACAACTTGCGAAAGTCGTCACCGAACAGGAGCTCCAGACCGGCAAGATCAACGAGGCTGAGTCGCGGATTGAAAAGCTAGAACGTTGGGCACAGGAAGCTAATGACGCTCTGGTCATATCACTGAGAGAACAAAAAGCTCTTCAGGACAAGTTAACCGACCTGGAGTCCAGGCCGAGGAGAAACAACCTACGTATCTATGGAGTCACTGAAGGAGAGGAGGGAGAATCTGTGGCCAAGTTTGTGGAAGACCTGCTGAAAAGCGAACTGCACCTGCCAGAACATTTTAATTTCCAAATTCAGAGAGCACACCGCTCATTTGCACAGAAGCCAGCGGACGGTGCCCAACCGAGACCCATCATTGTTAACTTTCTGGAATTTACTACCAAAGAGAGGGTCCTGAGAGAGCTATGGACAAAGAAAATAGAACTGGGGAATAAAGTACCGTCATTCCATCACGATTACGCGACAGAGATGGTCCAAAAGAGAAAGGAGTACAACACTGCTAAAAGAATCCTGAAGGAGAAGGGCATCCGCTTCCAGACGCCATTCACCAAGATGAGGACCCACTGGGATACGGGAACTCTAACCTACAACAGCGCAGAGGAGGTAAAGGAGGAATTGGCGAGACGCGGCCTGGCGTAGAAGACGGCGGTGGCGACGGGTGCGGAGGGGCCTGCGGCACTCGGTGCCCCGCACTACGACGGAGTGGCAGTGCAAGGAGGGATCCTGGAGGGGCTACGCATCAGCAGCAACACGAGCCAGAGAAAAGCTACAAGAGTTTCAAAGATTCTTTGATTAAATTCAGAGAATAAAGGGAAGAAAGCTGGTAGGGATGTTCTAGTATGACCGGTGTTTTTAGTTGACAAATTATTAAAATTGAATTCCCATGTTAATAGAAAAGAGACTGTGGGAAGTCCGGGTCGCTCCTTTTTTTCTAACGTTGGACTCATTTAGAACGACTAAAATACTCATTACAGGTTCAAGTGTCATTTCTAAGTTAGGTTAGATTTTTGACTGCCTTCACGCGGGCCGGGCAGAGACACGCCGTAGTTTGGCCATGCCTGATCTACAGGAAACACATCTCTCTCAGCAAGAGCTGAATCAACATGATTTAAAAGCTAAACTCGACACAACTAATGGCAACAGAAGTCAGACCCGCCTGTCAAAACTTGTCAACGTCTCTCTAGCCGAACTCGGGATGTTTGATGTTTGGAGGGACCTCCACCCGTTACAGAGGACTATTTTTTTTATTAACATTACAGACAGATACAGAATAGAGGAATGTAAAATAGGAACGACTGACTTGTACTGACACAGTATTAATTACCTTATTATTTGTCTAAATAAGAGGAAGAAAAACACACTTTGGAGATTAAATGTGGGTATGCTAAATAATCCAAAAACACTGGAGGAGGTTAAGAAAGAGATTAAATGCTCTATGGAGGAGAACATAGATAGTCCAGTAGACACTACCATACTGTGGGACACAATTAAAGCTGTGATGAGAGGGAGGTTAATAGCGAGGGCAGCCTATCAAAAAAAGACGAGATGTGGCGAGGGGGAGGGTCTGGCGGAGGTGGAGACAATTCAGATGGTGGGTATAAAGGAAAATTGGGGGGGGTGCCTGACAATGCCACCTGGGGAGTTGCAGGAAGAGCTTAATGGAATCTTAATCCAATCGGAGTTCTCACCTTGTCCCCCTATACATGCAGCTGAGAAATTTGAATTACTGACGGGAACGTGTCCTCCTCCCAACAGTAGGGGGTGGAGTGAGCCTTTTCAGCTGGTCAGCTGCTTTCGGTTGACATATTACATCATTATGATATAGAATGACAGTTTATAATGTACGTGTTACTTACTTTGCAGATAAGCTGTACCCTATTTCTTGTGCTCATGGTTATCTTAAAAGATAACCATGAGACAAGAACGTTGTTTGCTATTGGAGGGCTACAACAACACAATGTCTTCGATGCTACGCTTTGTGTCGTCGCCACGGACCCCAAACTCTCGTTCTTGTTGGATGCGGGTTCTGCGCAGACTGGTGGGAGAGTTTGTGTTTTGCAAAGGAACGGTGTCTTCAGTTATACACACGCTCATTAAAGTGCCGACCGTGGAGGAAGCTGGTGCCGCTGCACGCCGTTTCCAGCAGAATAACAGCGAAATTATCGAAATGAAAACAAATCAGAAAAACATCTCTTTGCTGTGCTTGTATTTACAAAGTTGAAATTCTTCTAACTTACAAAAAATGTGAACGAAAAGGTAGAAATATAAATACGAACGAATACGTATTTGTTCAGGGCTGCGCAAAGCCGTGCATTTGCTGCGCTACCCTTTTAAAAAAGGTCTCTGTTGTGAGTTATTTTAATATGTCCATCTCTTTTAGAAGAGAAAGCATCGCCCCGGTCTCATCCTCTCTCCAAATGTCAACATTCTTATTCGCGTTTGCTGGTTGTTTCGCGCCGTCTGTTTTGTTAGACGACGTAGTTGTGCGGTGGCGCGTGCGCACTTACGTTGTCCAGTTAATAGTCCGACTAAGGCGTATACATGGCCGAGAAATTAGAATTCCAATCGCATTATCTGGGTGTCTCAATCGGAGTTCTCCGATTCCAATCGGAGTTCTCAAACTCTGATCATAATCGGACTAAGGCAATAATTCAAATTTCTCTAGTACCATGTAAACGCACTGAGGGACGCAAAGATTGCACTCCGGCGCAGGTGTGATTGATGACGCGAAGGTGGGGGCAAACCCACCTGCCACATAGTTAATTAATTCAATTAATTAATTAAAGTGCTTTTTGAACCTTTGGCCGCTCCGTAGATTGTGGAAACGGGAAATTAATTGACTCACAGCACACAGTCACACGCTTGCAGGCTTGTAAAACACAACAAAAAAAAGAAAAAGACACTGAGCGTAGATGAGCACTAGGAAGGACTAACATGGATAAGGCGTCAATTGTAAATGGAAAGTTCCACTTCAAAACCCTGCCAGATGGCAGTCTTGACAGGACAAAAGTGATATGCATTTACTGTAAAGCTGTATTTAGTTTCCACCGGAGTACGAGCAGTCTTACGCTTCACTGGTCTGCGAAGCATACAGCTGACGCGGAGAGCCCTCCGCCCCCTTCTGAGGTAAAGCAAACCACGTTGGATGGTGTGGCACGGAGACCACTGGCCGCGTCCACCACACGCCAACTTTCAACAGCGGGGGCTAAATGGGTGTGGCTACGGCTTGCAGGCCAATTAATGTGGTGGAGGACGAGGGTCTGCGCGATATCATATATATTATACTGACTATGGATGAATATGACACTGACTGGATGATTATGGCACTGACTGTGGATTACTATGGATGCTGAACAGCTGTTATAGGCTATACTGCCTAACTGCACTATATCAGTTGAGTCCTGTTCTGTATTGCACTGCCCCCTGTTTAATGCACACTTTATTTATTGTTTTGATTTAATTTAATTTAGTTTGTGCATCACAGTTTGATGCAATGCATAAGTGTCATCCTTTTGTCTTAATGGCTGCTGAAAAAAGGGGATGAATTGTTCAAGTTGGAGTTGAAAAGTAAAATATAGAAATTTTGGTAGTACTAGTAATCATTACTATGTAATGTTACAGTTATGCCCATCTGTTATCTTTGTTGGGCTTGAGTTTATGATTATTTTTTTTACCCTGTGCATCTTTTGTTTTGTTAGTAGTACTTGGCATTGCTCCAACACGAATAAACATGCTGCATCCCACTAGATGGCGCATTTGCCTTATTTACAAGCACCACGGTCATCGGAGCTGATCGCTGCCACTCTCAGCAGCGTGTGTCTACTCAGGTCTACTAAGATTCCACAATCTATTACACCTCATGAGCAAAACAGGCTACAGGTAAAATTAAACATCTTCAGTTGAGCAAGTCAGGCAAGTTAAACTGATTTAAAAACAAACAAACACTATAATACTAGGAAAAGAATCCTCTATATGTCAATAAATACAACAGATTGAGTATTCATAAAAAAAAAAAATGCTTACTTTAAATAAGAAAATCCAACAAACCAACAAGTGCAACACTAAAAAGCAAACCAACAATCAAAATAATGCTGAATTGCCTTAGTTTCGTCCCACACTTATCAGCTTAGCTACTAAGAATAACACACATTATTCACCTGGACAGAAGGAGGTTCTGAGGAACGTGTTGGTCCTGGAGCTTCCTGGTCAGGATGTTCGGGAGATCCCTCTGGCTCAATGTCTGGAGCGCCAACATATTTTAGAATTGCTCCTGCAGAGACAAAGCTCATTAGATCATCTAGCAAAACAGATCAGAAGCGCATTTTCCTATTTTATTATTACAGTGATGTTGCAGTAATATAGGAAAATTAAAAATTCATTTGTTTTTAAATTAAACATAATGGTTGCAGTGTCCCTTTAAAGCTTTTACCCAATTACAAAACTGTCATTTTTAAGAGTTTTTGGCATTACTTTACACACTGTACTAGTTAAAGTAATAAAACTAAGATAAATGACCCACTGCCACAACAGTCTAAAATAGTCAACACCATGCCAAATAAAGTATTTCCATAAAATATTTCTTTGAATGATAAAACAGTAGCACATTTCTAATGAAGGGCCTACAAAATACAAACTCAGTAAATTCATCCTAAGTTAAGGCTAAAATAACATTAAGAGTCAAATGTGTGAGAGACAACTTCCACTGAACAATAACAGGGGACTGACTACAACAACAACTACAACAACATGCCCTCCCTCCCTGTTAGAATGTGAATAAACGGGTGTGGAGTCAATCACTCATTCCCATGGCAGGATAGGCCAACATGGCAGGATATGGTCAACTTTCATAAAACAAACAAAAACGCTGATTCATGACGAACAAATATTAGCCAGCCAGCTAACATTTATCCGACGCTAGCTAGCTAGCTGGCTAGCAGGACAAATAAACAAACTTGGGAGGGGGGGGGGGGCGTTTCACCTCCACCTCTCCAGCCCACATCACAAACAAATAACTTACCTTTCTCCTTTGCAAGTTTTTCTTGATCGGTTTTCTTTTCCTTCCGTTTTTCCGTACCGCTGGGATAACTCCTTTTTGATGCCATTATGGTTTTTGTTTTTAATCCTCTTGCAAACGGGAACGAATGGTAGCTGTCAATCATTCACGTCATAACTGTCGGCGTCGCCGGCCCTCCACGTCACTAACTGCGTGACAGTGCGGCAAGCCCCCAGATGGCGTCCCATTCATTTCAATGAAGTTGCTCACCCAGCGCATGGCTCCCAAAAACTTTTTGACTTCCGCATTGATGAGATTATTATTATTATTATTATTATTATTATTATTATTATTATTATTATTATTAATAATAATAATAATAATAATAATGATAATAATAATAATAATAATAATAATATAAAATAGTATTATTATAATAATATACTATTATTTGTGTATTAAACAAGTGAGCAATGAACTGAATAATAAATAATAATTCTTTGAAGCAACTCTCTATGGACCATAACAGCACTGCCACACATATTTTTTTAATAAATAACCTCTTTGGAAAGCAGACAAAGTAATGAAATGATTGGTCTATTTATTTCATCAGAACTAAAAAATAAAAAATAAAAACTGAACGATCTTGAAAGTTCCTCCCTTTCTCTTGCACCTGTCGACCGGTCAACTTTTGGCTTATCTGCAGTGGTCGAGAAAATGCCGACCTGTGCTGCAATTAACTGTGTCACCTGATCAACAGGCAAAGGGTGCAAATGACCCACGTTACTTCGGTTAGAATGATTAATGAAATGACTGTAAGGCACCTTTATGCCGCTGACGTTTTTACATCAGTACGTTTGTGTGTAACACAAATTTGCAAATATTTTGTCGTCCTCATGGAATTAAACAGCACACCATGTTAATTTATCAGCGAGTGCTCTCTCTTTTCATGCAATTCATCACGCTTAACATGTAATGCTGAATCATGAAAGCTATGGAGCAAAAAATAATAATTACATAAACAACGAGTGAAATAAAATGTGTCATTCATTCAATAAAGATTTCATTCATTCATCTTCTATACCCGCTTATTCCTATTCAGGGTCACGGGGGTCTGCTGGAGCCTATCCCAGCTGTCTTAGGGCGAAGGCAGGGTGACACCCTGGACAAGTCGCCAGTTCATCGCAGGGCCACATAGAGACAAACAACCATTCACACTCACATGCACACCTACAGACAATTTAGAATGTTCAATTGACCTCACATGCATGTTTTTGGAGTGTGGGAGGAAGCCGGAGAACCCGGAGAGAACCCACGCAGACACAGGGAGAACATGCAAACTCCACACAGAAAGGTCCCAGGTCCAGGCCCCGGAATCGAACCCACGACCTTCTTGCTGTGAGGCGGCAGCGCTAACCACTGCACCACCGACTATTTTATTGCTTAGTTGAAAATGCCATTTTATTTCATTTAACAAAGCATATCATTATTTCATCATGCATTTAATTGTTTTGTGGTCCTGTGTTTTAGTGCTTCATAATTGTATTCTGTTGTCAAATTTGCCCATCAAAGTCAGATTAGTAATCCTGTACATCAGTTTAAAGAAAACCAATTCTAGGTAATGGATGCAGATCTTGTAGTGACCTGTTACAATGGAAAGAAATGTATACATAATAAGTACGTCTGTGTGCCCGATATTTTAGCTAACACTAAACTTTCTGCACAACTGTCTGCATTGTGCTTTTTCTTCGGCCACAGAGAACAGAAACGTCTGTAGTTCTTTGTTCACCCATGGTACAGTTTCAGAAGCTTTTCAGTTTTTAATACGTGTTAATGTAAAAATCCACACGCGAGGCATTTAAAAATGGCGGTTTTGGACTTTCGTGAAAGACTGCCTTTGGCCAATCAGTGTCCTGAACGTTGCTACGTCACCCTTATGGTCTCAGCTCTGCTCGCTTCGAACCCCAACGAGGCAGGTACCAAAATCCTAACCCCTGGGAACGTGACAATTGTTTTTTTCAATTGAAGTTTCCGTTATTTTGTTCGTTTTCGTTAACTATTATAACCGTGGTCAGGACCTCCAGTCAGAAGATCCACTGGAGGACATTTAGAGCAAACAGTCAGACAACAGCAGCTTCACCACACCAGCTGAAAAATGGAGTTTGGATGCTTTCAGCTTCAAGTCGTGGACAGAAAATGATGCTCACACTGTCACACTGATGTTTTCTTCTCCAACCTTCTCTCAGCTCCAGAGGTTGGTGGTCTGCAGGAGCTTCTACAGCAGCAGAAGATCAGTCTGGAGAGGAGATGTGAACGTGTGACTGAAGGTGAAGAAGCAGGAAGTCAAACTCTCCTCAACAGCATCTACACTGAGCTCTACATCACTGAGGGACTGAGTGAGGAGGTCAACAGAGAGCATGAGGTAAAACAGCTGGAGACCAAGAAGACCAAGAAGACCAAGGAGATCCTCCACGACCGTCCAATCAGGTGCAGCCAGATCTTTGAAGCCTCACCTGAGCAGCAGGGACTCGGGGAGTCAGAGTGGTGCTGACCAGGTCTCTGGGCTGGACTGGGAAGCATTGGGGTCCCACTGGAGGAGCTGGAGGAGGTGACTGGGTCCAGGGAAGTCTGGGGGTCTCTGCTGAGGCTGCTGCCCCCGAGACCTGACTCCGGATACGGCAGTAGAAGATGGATGGATGGATGGATGGATGGATGGATGCCAGGTGATAGAACATTTCATAAAAACAGACTCTGCATTATAACTTCTATTACACTCTAAATAACTCACTCCAATATAACTGCACTCGTCCTTCTCTCACATTACATTGGATCACAATGACCAAACAACACAACAAACACAATGATCCAACTGCACTGCCACGTCCAGACTCAGTGTAGGTCTGTAGGCCTCTTGGACCTTCATGTGAACCACTGCGTGTTGACTGGAGGTGAAACATGACTGACTGCTGTCCTCCTACCTGGACAATGCAATCTCACTTTCATTCTGCTGCAGATGGCCATTTTCATTTTACACCGTCCAAATTTACAGCTCAGGGCGCTGGGACGAATTCCAAATTGTGTGCAGATACAGGCCTACACTTCAAATAATTATGAGAAAAATCCAACGTAAAGAGAGCACTTCCATTAGGAAATAGTCAACATGAAATTTCGTCTTCTACTGACACCTGCTGGTCAAATTGAATAGTTGCAAATATTGTGAACAAGTTGTCATCTAATTCTAATCCTAAACAATATGGCCATTCCAAGTCAAGTATTAAGACAATTAATCAGGTTTGTACTGCTTGATTGAACACATTCATCCCGTTCTAGTGCACTAAAACCCACTTCCCTTCAGGACCGTGTCAGCGAAGCCAAAACTTCCTTGAGTGACGCTGTTTCCCAGCATGCAATGCGAGCTAGCGATTCACAATACTATTTCATCACAAACATGGATGTAAAAAATAAAAAGGGACGAAAAATGAAACTTCAGGAACAGCAACCATTGCAATACAAGCAGAACTGGGCCGAAGTTTTATATTATGTACACCATAATACAGCCTTCTGGTGGACAAGCCATACTATTTAATCCGTGTCTTCCTATGGCACTTCCGTGGGTAGAAACTCGTCGTAGAGGTCACGTGCTGGGTGCTCGTCACCCCACCACTCACCTCGGGGAAGGTCTAACAGGAGAAGCTTGCTGGCGGAAATGATGCACTACAAGTGGATGTGACGCTCATGAGTGCGATGGATGAGGTAGAGCAATGCTCCAGAACCCGATTCAGACTACTCTCCCTCCACTTTTTTTGTTTTGTATGAGCGTTTAAAAAAAACAACATAATGATAATCGAATAAGCTTTAGTTTATTAATCAGAATTAAAACAAGGTTGTAGATTTGTTATAGATGAGTTCCTTTGTTGTAGTTTGGCGCTTGAAAAACTATATATGGGATGTACCATGACCTGAGGGATTTCCTCATCCTAACCCAGCTTGGTTCTGATGCTGAATGTGAATGTATCTTGCTGTACATCCCACTGAGCTCCAAGGGCCCTCTCCATAGGGAGCTGGTCTCTGTCAAGGTTAAGTGTTTTTACCTCTTTAGCTCTCTGCTCTTCAGGAATGGCGGCCAGCACCGAGCGATGATTGCTCACCCACTTATTGAGCTTAAATCCACCTCTACCGCACAGGTCTGTTAGCTGCTGGTACACCGTGCTGACGGCCTTTAGACAATCAGCCATGTAGAAATTTTGACCAACAGTGTTTATAACCTCAGCTGGGAAGTCATGCTGATTGTCGTCGAATGAAGCACAGCTTGGGGATGACACTGCCCCAAAGATGTGGACCAGCATCCTGTGCTCTTGTCGGTCCTTTGTAATGTCCCCATCTGGCCACCAGAGGAAGCGTAAGAAGTTTACATCCTGGTTGGAAACTCTTACTTGATGAAACGTTCCCTCAATGTCAGTCATGAATGCTACAGGGCCTTGGCGAAAACGAAGCAGCACACCTAGCAGTGTACTTGTCAAATCGGGACCCTGCAGGATCTCTTTATTTAATGATGTTCACTCACTTTCAATCTCACAGCCACTAAAAAAACTGATTGTGATTGAGAGGTCCTCAGCAGCCAATCACTGTTGGGAGTCCAGCCTTCAAACAATCCTCCTGAATCCAGACTCACATCTGTGAGCATCTGGAACTTTGGCCCCGATCCTCCACACCACACAACTTGGGATGACAGCGCCACCTACCTGTATCCTTTCAGCAGCCAGTCCATGCTCTGACCCGTTTCCACTGTGGCCTGTTGTGTCATCTGGACCGGAGTCTGGATCATCAGTGTCCAGGTTCATGGAATCTGTCAGAGTGCCGCCGTCCTGTGATGTAATGATAGAGAATCACTCTATTTATACTAATGTGCAGAACCACTAGAGTGTCATTTCTTCACTGCTGTCAGCAACAAGCATTTGGTGTCACACTGGTGTACAACACTTATGGGCTAATTAATAAGAAATGACATATTTATGAATCACCTGTAAAGCCCAGATTGTTGCTGCTTATCTGCTGATATGAGCCGTCAACTGTTGCAATATAGAACCACGGGCAGGAAATTACAATTAGTGTAGAGCGTATTATAATTTAAAAGTTTACTAACGGTAGTTCTTTAAAGAATTTAGCAGGGATGGAACAGGCTAACGTGACGACATCACCTGTAACACGGTAGGAGCTCAACCTGCTGTCACGGCGAAAACTCTGTGTTACGTCCCGTCGAGGGGGACCGAGACACAACGTGTGGGACACCTTCCCCCACTCCCAAGCCTCATTAATTTTTCACTGCAGTTGGCAGTTTCAACAAAAAACATTTTATTAATCAGTAAATGAAATAAACAAAACAACTTAACCGGTGGGCAGCAAAGGCTTCAGGGTGGGCCCAGGCCAAAATAATAAACCAAACTCCAACTACCTCGCCTTAAGAACTAACTAAAGAAAGAAAGAGAACCCAAATACAGAAAGGCTAACCTCCCTACATACTTAATAAACAGGAGAAAAGAGGGGACAAAGAAAATGGCAGCCCACCCCTACGGCTGCGTGCTCTAACGCCATTTCAGAAGTGACTAACTGCAGAGTTGGGAGCGGAGGAGGGATGACCGTCAGGCTGGCTCGACTGCTCCTCCTTCTCAGCCGTGGCGCGTCCAATCAGCAGCCGACATCCAGGACCGCACCTGCAAGGCGTCATCCAATCTCTCACACACACACACACACACACACACACACACACACACACACACACACACACACACACACAAAGATAGAGGCACCTAGACCCACCTGTGGGTCATAACACCCCCTCCCTGAAGAACTAAACCCTATTAACATACCTACAAATAAAACTAAACAAGAAAAACCTCACTTCCCCCGAAATAAGAATTCCGCAGCTAGTCCACATGTACACGTGATAATGCACTTGCCAACACATTATCAACCCCCCTTCCTGTGGCAAATCTGGAGATTGAAGTCTTGTAAGAGCAGAGACCACCGCATCTACGAGGGCATTATAGTCTGTGAAAACCTGACCCCAAACATCAAGATGGGTACTGTCAGAAGGAGAGCCAAAGCTTCTTTCTGAACTTCCCAATATTGACTCTGTGTGCGTGCTGCTTACTTGTGGCATGTCCCTCTACTTCTATGTCATGGTGCAAAACTGACGTACGGCGGGGGTGGTCAGAAAACAATAGTGGGTGGCTCTCAATTAATTTAACAATATCATGACGGGCTGATGCAGGCAAATGGGACAAAAACGAGCTTAAATTATTCATAATTTCAGAGTTTCCCAGGCGCGCCGAAGGAACACCGATTTTTTTTTTTTTTTTTTCAATGAGCCCTCCCTCCGCCAATGGGCACGGAGGGGGCGGAGGCTCAGGCGACACATTTTTCCGAGCAACGTAACGCCCGGTTCACACTGGACGGGGAAGCACCACGAAGCGCCGAGCGCTTCCATTCGGCGCCCATGTTAATCAATGTAGTAGTTCACACCAGATGCGAACAGGCGCGCGGCTCCCCTCGCGGATCGCGCCATGCATTTAACGTCAGTTCACTGGACGTGGAAGCGAAGCGCCGCCGAGCGCTTCCATTCGGCGCCCACGTTAATCAATGTGGTGGTTCACAGTAGACACGAACAGGCACGCGGCTCGCGGCATGCATTTGTTGTTTCGGCGTCTGCTCTATTTCGTGCGTGAGCCGCGAGCGATCCTCGTCTACCGTACAGGAAGTCGCTCAATAAAAACGAGAAAATCCGGGGAATTTTCAAAATAAACTAATTTCAAAATAAAAACCGAATGACAAATTCGATCATATATCATATTTGTATGTTATATTTGTCAGTACATTGTATCAGAGTGCGAGAGAGATTAAACACACACACACACACACACACACACACACACACACACACACACACACACACACAGGAAGACTTGATCAAAATACGTCTGTTTGAGCCTAGAGATGCCAGTCAATGATCATTATGAAAGAGGTCTTGTCTTGAGATGGACACCTGAGTGCGTGTTTCTATTTATTTACACACACACACACACACACACACACACACACACACACACACACACACAAAAGTAAGCTACGGGCTGGCTACGGGGCGAGGGGGGGCGATGATGAAAATGATTTTTTTTATTATTTTTTTTTTTAAAGAAAAAAAAAAGAAGCTCAAGTGGGAGTGAAAAAAAGACTGCAGCTGAGCAGAAGCGCTTGTCGACCGTCGCGGAGCTGTTCGCGTCTGGTGTGAACCAGTTGGAGCCTCGCTCGCGAAATTCGTCGGCGCTCCGCTTCGTGGCGCTTCCGCTTCCATTGAAATGAATGGCACGAGCCGCGCGCCTGTTCGCGTCTGGTCTGAACCACTACATTCAGTGCCTTTACATGGCACTAGAGAAAATCGAATTATTGCCTTAGTCCGATTATGATCGGAGAACTCACGTGTGTGTAAACACCTCACTCCGATTATGATTGGAGTTTGAGAACTCCGATTGGAATCGGAGAACTCCGATTGAGACACCCAGATAATGCGATTGGAATTCAAATTTCTCTGCCATGTATACGCCTTAATCGGACTATTAACTGGACAATGCGAGTGCGCATGCGCCACGCCTCGCTCTCGCAACTCATGACCGCACAACTACGTCGTCTAACAAAACAGACGGCGCGAAACAACCTGGCAAACGCGAATAAGAATGTTGACATTTGGAGAGAGGATGAGACCGGGGCGATGCTTTCTCTTCTAAAAGAGATGGACATATTAAAATAACGCGCAACGGAGACCTTTTTAAAAAGGGTAGCGCAGAAAATGCAGGGCTCCGGCTTTGCGCAGCCCTGAACAAATACGTATTCCTTCGTATTTATATTTCTACCTTTTCGTTCACATTTTTTGTAAGTTAGAAGAATTTTAACTTTGTAAATAAAAGCACAGCAAAGACATGTTTTTCTGATTTGTTTTTATTTTGGTAATTTCGCTGTTATTCTGCTGGAAACGGCGTGCAGCGGCACCAGCTTCCTCCACGGTCAGAACTTTAATGAGCGTGTGTATAACTGAAGACACCGTTCCTTTGCAAAACACAAACTCTCCCACCAGTCTGCGCAGAACCCGAATCCAACAAGAACGAGAGTTTGGGGTCCGTAGCGACGGCACAAAGCGTAGCATCGAAGTGTTGTTGTAGCCCTCCAACAGCAAACAACGTTCTTGTCTGCCTTTTAAAATAACCATGAGCACAAGAAATAGGGTACACCTTATCTGCAAAGCAAGTAACACGTACATTATGAACTATCGTTCCATATCACAATAGATTTAATATGTCAACCGAAAGCAGCTGACCATATATATATATATATATATACATATATATATATATATATATATATATATATATATATATATATTAATTAACCTCTTTCATTGAACTCCATATTATTAATATGTTGTTGTTTTTTTTTAAATGCTCATACAAAAAAAAAAATTTCGCCAGCAAGCTTCTCATGTTACCACTGACTACATTGATTCATATTTTCCATATACTCACCTGAATCACGTGCCCTGCAGATCCCCTGTAAGGGCCACGAGGGGTGCCGCACAACCAGCACGTGACCTCTACCATGTGCTTCCACCCACGGAAGTGCCAAAGGAAGACACGGATTAAATAGTATGGCTTGTCCACCTGAAGGCTGTATTATGGTGTACATAATATAAAACTTCGGCCCAGTTCTGCTTGTATTGCAATGGTTGCTGTTCCTGAAGTTTCATTTTTCCCTTTTTCCCTTTTTATTTTTTACATCCATGTTTGTGACGAAATAGTATTGTGAATCGCTAGCTCGCATTGCATGCTGGGAAACAGCGTCACTCAAGGAAGTTTTGGCTTCGCTGACACGGTCCTGAAGGGAAGTAGGTTTTAGTGCACTGGAACGGGATGAATGTGTTCAATGAAGCAGTACAAACCTGATTAATTGTCTTAATACTTGACTTGGAATGGCCATATTGTTTAGGATTAGAATTAGATGACAACTTCTTCACAATATTTGCAACTATTCAATTTGACCAGCAGGTGTCAGTAGAAGACGAAATTTCATGTTGACTATTTCCTAATGCAAGTGCTCTCTTTACGTTGGATTTTTCTCATAATTATTTGAAGTGTAGGCCTGTAGTTGATGAGGAATCACGGTGTGCTAACGCTACTCAAACAGCTTAGATGAAAAAAGGGAGTGTGATTTGGGTTTGTGGTACATTATGACAATCTTGGACTTGCAAGACTGAGGCGACGGTTCAATTCCCATCAATGTGTATTATATATGTGTTATTTAGCTCATCTATTCTACATTTTAAATAGATCACATTTGACATCTGACCCACTGAACACTTACTATTGAACATATTTTTAAACTATGGGCTATTTAGTCTTGTTTTAGGATATAATATAATTCATTGCACAAACTGTCAGGCTAAGTATAGAGCTATAGTCTACTACAATCAGTCGTGCCAAAAAAGAGACATTGTCTTTATTTTTCATTTTAATTTTATTGTGTCAGCATTGAACCATACAAGCATGTAGTGTTGTCCAACAAGAATGCATGGCGAATCAAATCCCAAACAATCTATGAAACAATGAACACGTTTCCATTGCACTTCATTTTATTGAGCACGAGATGACCTCCTCGAGCACTGTGTCATTGAAGCCTCGAGTAATGAACAATTTTTTGAAACAAGTGTCGAAGCTTCAACAAAGCCTCGATCGGCCATCACTACCTACGGCTGCGTGCTCTAACACCATTTCAGAAGTGACTAACTGCAGAGTTGGGAGCGGAGGAGGGACGACTGTCAGGCTGGCTCGACTGCTCCTCCTTCTCAGCCGTGGCGCGTCCAATCAGCAGCCGACATCCAGGACCGCACCTGCAAGGCGTCATCCACTGTCAGACACACACACACACACACACACACACACAGACACAAAGATAGAGGCACCTAGACCCACCCGTGGGTCATAACACTCCGTGTGGATCTTTTCACTCTGGCATTGAAAGGGGGTGCTAGCGCTAGCCGTTTGCTAAGCTATGTACAGACAGCACCACCGCTTGCCGAACCACATAGTCACACCGTTTATATACAACAACTCGTCATCAATATCTCTAAAGTAGAAGTCAAGAACTTTTTTCAAAAACGATAACTAACTCAAACTTTTTTGTGTGTTTATAAAAACAAACTAAAACAAACTTAAATTGAAGTCATGTTTCACTTCGTTTACGTCTGTCAAATGAATATTTGCCCAGGAAAATCTTTTAGTTTTATGCAGCAGCACCTAAATGCACCTCGCGTTCTGTGACGTCACCCCTCTTTCACAGCAGTATGTTGACGAGCGACTCGCGGCGGGAAAGTCCGATATGCCACTTTTTCCCAATACGACGAAGAGAGTGACAAAAGCCAATGTCTTGTGGTGGAAAGACACAAAATATGTGGCTTGCTTCTAAAAAGGGAAAAACCCCGACAAACCTCCATTTAAGAAGCTCGCACAAAGCAGTAGTGAACATTTTTATTGAGACTGGGAAGTAGACACGACAGTATGACTCAAATATCCTGTGGCGATGAGAGTGGTTATGGCTATCTGATAAAGCAAGATTTAATCTTGGGAATTTAACAAAATGAAAAGGAACCGACAACGCCACCCTGGGAATTTCACCCAGGGAGTTCTACTAAACACAAAAGTAATAATTAGGCACACAGGTAAGTTCTACGAGGAAGGAGTAGGAGACGTGGTTCAGAATGTTTAAAATATCAAACCAACTTTTATTCAACATTTAAAAATAAAAGGAACAAACAGACCAACACTTAAAACGGAGCTACTGAGCTCCTTATTCTTGGTGTAGAAACTGAGGCTTACCGATGAGGGGGCCAAACGGGGGAGGAACCAAAGAAAACAAGGAACACCCCACTCACACGTGACACACCTGGAAAGAAAGTGAAGTGCAAAAAAAAAAGAAGAAAACAACCACAATCCCGGGTCATAGCACTCGAAGCAGCTCTCAGCGACTACAAAAGAAAAGATAAACAGTTGGTTACTAAAAGTTCCCTAAAATCTGTCACATGTACTGAAATAGCAAGAAAAACAAACAAACAATGCAATGACACACACACACACACACACACACACACACACACACCAAGTTCCCACCAACCACGCACACGCATACACGCACGCACACCACTGTAGCTGGACCGGCGACTTGATAGTGTAACGTCTGCTGTCTGAGGGTCAGCAGTGGCGACGTAAGCAAACGAGGAAAAACAACAAGTAAAACCAAGGCGGGACGGAAGCAACATGCACCGTCCAGCGTCTGTACGGGGCGACTAGCACAATCAAGTGCGGGCAAAGCGGCAGTGTTCCTGCACTTATCTTATAGGACCGAGTTTTGGGCCACAGGTCTTGATCACCAAGCGTCCTCCAGGTGAGGAGAACAACGAGGAGGCTCTGCGCAGCTTTGTGCTAGCAGGCGGCTGTAGTGTGCCGGTGAGGTGTTCAGGAAGCACTGTAAAAAGAACGGACAGGTGAGGTACTACGTACCTATGCTAATAAGCCATAATAATTTAAATGCTAAAATGTCCGCACCTGATCCTCTTAAAACTCGGGCACACAAATCGGATGTTCAGTGTCCCATTGACCACAATGGACCACTAAACGAAGCTTTTAAGAAAAATGCGAAATGAAGCCACTGAGAGCTAAAACAACATGCAAACAATGCCACAGTGCAGCTTTTCTCAAACGGGTCAATTTTGAAATCATTTTAATCAACTCTGTCTTCATTGATCAGAAGGTTATTGCAGATTTGGAATTAAAAAAAATTAACTGCAGGAATCATAAAATCGTCTCATCAGTGACGTTTATAGAGCCATTCAAAAATGTAATATGTGCTGAACAGACAAACGGAGGTGTAAGAGGCCTGTGTGACCAGCAGGGGGCAGCAGAGGACCGACAGCCGCAAGTTCCTCCTCAGAGAGGCCTGAGAAGGTTCTGCACCTTCAGCTCCTCCAGGAGGTCCTCAGCAAAGTGTCAGAGTTTGTTGGTTTTTTACCTCGGTCGGCAGAGTCACAGTATGAAACTTGTAGCCAGGGGGCGCTGCAGCTCACTCAACACCTACAAGGTTTGAAAAGGAAATTGAGTGGAATTCATCTGGAATGAAAAGAAAAGCACAACTACAGCAGAAAAACTGAACAAAAAGACGCACAAAGTTTGAACTACACACTGATTTTCTTCTTCTGTTGATTCAAATGAATTTGACAGAAATAATATCTGAAAAAATAGAAACCAAATGTTAAATTTCGACATTTAAAAAATGGACAGATTCATTTACACCCAGTAAGATAAGAAGATATTTAGCTCTCAGCCAATTAGAGCTGCTGCTCCTGTGTGTGTGTGTGTGTGGATGTGGTGGTGTGTGTACCTGAATGTGGGAGTGGGTGTGTTTAAGTACGTCACTGGAAGTAGGCTGCCAATTAGTGCGGCCTCCGAGGCCGCAACCGCCCCACGCCAGCAACAAGCCCAGGGGGGGGGGGGGGGGCCGGACACGGCACACCCGCCGCAATGCCGGCCAGGAAGAGGCCCGAAGCAGCAGGCCCCCGGACCGGAGGGCACCCGCCCCACGAGCCAGGGCAAGATGACAGGGAGGCAGATACCCCAAGGAGAAGGGACACCACCCAGGGCGAACAGACAGCAGAGCCCGGCCCCCTACGGACCCAGTATGGCGCATCGCCGCAAGTGGCGAGGTCCCCATAGGCCCAGCCGGTCTCGCACCCCAGGGGCACCGGACTGCACAGGGCCCATCCAGAGTGGGAAAGATGCCGGATCCCGCCCCTGCTAGCAGGCCGACCCCACTGTGTGCAGGGGTGTCAGCGTGTGTATATGTGCACTTGCTGGTGTGTTGAACTATGGTGCGTTTAAAATGGAGGGGTGGTAAGGCCCTGGGGCAACCACACTGCTGCTGAGCAGGGCGGCGGCCGCAGTGAACGAACCACCCCCCCAGGCCCTAAGTGTCTATAATGCTATTAAGATTGGAGAGGGTCTTAAGGCCAGAAGGCCGGGCAGCGACCACCCAATACACAAATCCCCCGAAACAGAAGAAAATAAATAAATTAATTAAAAATTTAGGGAAAAAAAACAAATTAAAAAAAAAACAAAAAAACACCTATTATGTGACCAGGGGGGACTCCCGGTCAGGGCGCCCCCTGAGCGACATCGGGGCCGGGGACACCACAGGGATCCAGGAGCCAAAGGGGGCCCGCCCCTCACCGCACCGCACCACCCGGGCACACAGGAGCGGTAGCCGGCGAACGCGCAGCCTCACCCCAGGCATGCGACCCCACCGCGTACGATCCAGCGCCAGTCCCCAGACACAGGGACGGACCAGCCCTCCCACCAACAAGGGGGCCCCCAGACCAGAGCCAGGGACCCCCCCCGGAGCACCACCCCCGGAGCACCACCCACCAACCACCAGGCCCAGCCCCCCGCTTGGTAGACATCCCCCGCCGGGGCACCCAACCCCCGACCCCCCACCAACCCGCAAAGCAGCCAAACCCCCCACGCCCAACCAAGTTTGTTTATTTGTCCTGCTAGCCAGCTAGCTAGCGTCGGATAAATGTTAGCTTGCTGGCTAATATTTGTTCGTCATGAATCAGCGTTTTTGTTTGTTTTATGAAAGTTGACCATATCCTGCCATGTTGGCCTATCCTGCCATGGGAATGAGTGATTGACTCCACACCCGTTTATTCACATTCTAACAGGGAGGGAGGGCATGTTGTTGTCGTTGTTGTTGTCGTCAGTCCCCTGTTATTTATTGTTCAGTGGAAGTTGTCTCTCACACGTTTGACTCTTAATGTTATTTTAGCCTTAACTTAGGATGAATTTACTGAGTTTGTATTTTGTAGGCCCTTCATTAGAAATGTGCTACTGTTTTATAATTCAAAGAAATATGGAAATATTTTATTTGGCGTGGTGTTGACTATTTTAGACTATTGCGGCAGTGGGTCATTTATCTTAGTTTTATTACAGTGTGTAAAGTAATACCAAAAACTCTTAAAAATGACAGTTTTGTAATTGGGTAAAAGCTTTAAAGGGACACTGCAACCATAATGTTTAATTTAAAAACAAATTCATTTTTAATTTTCCTATATTTCTGCAACATCACTGTAATAAAAAATTAAAAAAAAAAAGGAAAATGCACTTCTGATCTATTTTGCTTGATGATCTAATGAGCTTTGTCTCTGCAGGAGCAATTCTAAAATATGTTGGCGCTCCAGACATTGAGCCAGAGGGATCTCCCGAACATCCTGACCAGGAAGCTCCAGGACCAACACGTTCCTCAGAACCTCCTTCTGTCCAGGTGAATAATGTGTGTTATTCTTAGGAGCTAAGCTGATAAGTGTGGGACGAAACTAAGGCAATTAAGCATTATTTTGATTGTTGGTTTGCTTTTTAGTGTTGCACTTGTTGGTTTGTTGGATTTTCTTATTTAAAGTAAGCATTTTTTTTGATGAATACTCAATCTGTTGTATTTATTGACATATAGAGGATTCTTTTCCTAATATTATAGTGTTTGTTTGTTTTTAAATCAGTTTAACCTGCCTGAGTTGCTCAACTGAAGATGTTTAATTTTACCTGTAGCCTGTTTTGCTCACGAGGTGTAATAGATTGTGGAATCTTAGTAGACCTTAGTAGACGCACGCTGCTGAGAGTGGCAGCGATCAGCTCCGATGACCGTGGTGCTTGTAAATAAGGCAAATGCGCCATCTAGTGGGATGCAGCATGTTTATTCGTGTTGGAGCAATGACAAGTACTACTAACAAAACAAAAGATGCACAGGGTAAAAAAAATAATCATAAACTCAAGCCCAACAAAGATAACAGATGGGCATAACTGTAAAATTACATAGTAATGATTACTAGTACTACCAAAATTTCTACATTTTACTTTTCAACTCCAACTTGAACTATTCATCCCCTTTTTTCAGCAGCCATTAAGACAAAAGGATGACACTTATGCATTGCATCAAACTGTGATGCACAAAATCAATTAAATTAAATCAAAACAATAAATAAAGTGTGCATTAAACAGGGGGCAGTGCAATACAGTACAGGACTCAACTGATATAGTGCAGTTAGGCAGTATAGCCTATAACAGCTGTTCAGCATCCATAGTAATCCACAGTCAGTGCCATAATCATCCAGTCAGTGTCATATTCATCCATAGTCAGTATAATATATATGATATCGCGCAGACCCTCGTCCTCCACCACATTAATTGGCCTGCAAGCCGTAGCCACACCCATTTAGCCCCCGCTGTTGAAAGTTGGTGTGTGGTGGACAAATTTTTCCAACCAATTGTTCACCACTTCTTTGAACTTATGGATGAATGCTGTGCATCCCACATGGAACGCCAACCTTCCTCTGATATTTTCATGCTTAGTTTTTTCTGCCATTTGGCTTTGATGTATCCTGCGTTTGTTGCTGTTCTGTTTCTGAAGGCCCTGATAGATTTTAGAAATGATTTTTCTCTTCATCTTTTTACAGGCTTCGATCAGAATATCTATCACTATATTGCCCTCTCCAGATGATGTTGGTTTGATTATTTTATCATAGTAATCTCTTAATTGCATGTATCGAAAGAAATCTTTGTTTCCTCGTCCAAATTCCTTTTTTAACTCTCCAAAACTTTTTAAAACCCCCTTGTGAACGAGTGTGCATACTGCAGTTATACTCCTATCTCACCATCGTCTGTATTCAATGTCTGTGGTTCCTGGTTCAAATCTGGGATCAAGAGAAGGCCACATTAGTAGTTTGATGTAGGGCTGCACAATTAATCAAATTTTAATCACGATCACGATATTGGCGGCCACGATTAAATTAAGGTGATCGTCGGCGATACTAACATTTAAAAAGCCGGCTACCGTACATGTCAAATCAAGCACATTCAGTCATCCAACCACCAGGGGGCGAATGCAAGGTTAAGACTTCATTAAGCTGCCGAAATAGCAAGCGAGCAAATCCTGCAGCAGCGGCAGGAAGTGCCGCAGCATAAGCGGCAGCCTCAAATGATTCAAGAGGCCAGGCAAGGACGACCCTCCCTCTTCCTTTTGCAGCTGGAGTGTCTTATATCTGATCCTCGGTCTCTTTCCGGCCCAAATAAATCTAGATATGAGTTTGTCCCAGTGTCTGAATTGTGATTCTGGAATCATATGTGGGATGGATTGGAAAAGGTACAGCAGTCTCGGTAGTACATTCATTTTTATCACTTCAATTCGTGTCTCAAAATCCATATTAAAGGCTGACCATCTTCCCAAATCTGTCTTAATATTATTGATAATAGCATTCTAATTGATTTCAAACCTTTTCAAAAGATCTTTTGCCAATAGCACACCCAAATATTTGATAACCTTGGAATTCCATTTGATTTTATATTTTCCTCTAATTTCTCGGCCTGGATGATAATTCAGCGTGAGAATTTGAGTGTTTGCTATGTTTAACTTGTTGCCTGTGTATTTACCATAGGTTTCTATTATCAACATCAAATGAGGTAAGGTTCTGTCCGGGTCTTGGAGAACCAAAATAATATCATCAGCAAAAAGTCCTGTTAGATGGCCCTGCTCTCCTATATGTATTCCTTTTAGATTGTTACTTTGTCTGATCATTTGTGCCAGCGGCTCAATGAACATAGCAAACAATGTAGCGCTAAGGCAACATCCTTGACGAGTACCATTAATCTTTATCCTTGCCGTAGGTTCTTGGTAGAGACCTTGAATACACTGTATTAACTTTTCTTGGAACCCCAGTTTCCCAAGAACTTGATACAGAAATCTCCAATTCACACAGCCAAGGCTCACCAGTAACAGCTCGCAGGCCCTGCTTTTGGATCTGATCTATTATGTATAGGACCCGTCTAATGTCTTCTTGAGTCTGCCTACCTGTTAAAAAAGCTGACTGATTGGAAGTCCATCTCGTCCCCTTAAATTTCAAAGCGTAACGAACCTGTGTAGCCCGAGGAATTTTATTATAGTTTATTTCCTAGGGTGCAACTCCCCAGGTGGCGTTGTCAGGCAGCCCCCCCCCCCTCCCCCCACCATTTTCCTTTATACCCACCATCAGAATTGTCTCCACCTCCGCCAGACCCTCCCCCTTGCCGTAGGTTCTTGGTAGAGACCTTGAATACACTGTATTAACTTTTCTTGGAACCCTAGTTTCCCAAGAACTTGATACAGAAATCTCCAATTCACACAGTCAAGGCTCACCAGTAACAACTTTTGGAGCTGATCTATTATGTATAGGACAATCCTAGGGCTGGACGATATAGAAAAAAAGCATATCGATATAAAAAAAAGTCATATTGATCGATATCGATAATTATCAAAAAAATTTAAAACATATTTTAATTAACTGGATGTTTTATACTATTACTTCATGACAGACTTTTAATAAAGAACACACAAGCACTGAAATCAAATTCAAACTTTTATTCAACCACCTTTTTTAAACACAACTGAATTGTTTTTGTATTATTATTATTATTATTATTATTATTATTATTATTATTATTATTATTATTTATTTATTTAAAAAAAAATAGGCTGAGATAGGGCTCGAACGTGCGACTCGACCAGAGGTCTGAAGTTGTGGCGGTTAACAGCTCGTTTTGCACTGATTCCCTGCACTCGTTGTACAGACGAGGAAGAGCTTTGTTTGAAAAATACTTGCAGAAGTGAAACTTTTTCTATCAAACTTTTTATCGACCCCTTTTTTCCCTATCGCAGCACACGTCTATCGATCGATATATATCGTTATCGAATTATCGTACAGCCCTAGACGGTCCCGTCTAATGTTATCTTGAGTCTGCCTACCTGTTATAAAACCTGGCTGATCCTCATCTATCAAGTCCGGCATAAAACTTTCAAGTCTTTTTGAGATGATTGAAGTAAAGATCTTCTAGTCAACATTTAAGATTGAAATGGGCCTATACGATTCACAAAGTTCCTTATTTTTCCCTTCTTTTGGAATAACTGGAATGACAGCCTCTTTCCATGAGGGAGGCCGTTTGCCCTCTGTCAGAATCAGATTAAAAGAATTTAGGAGTATCGGGGTTAATTCTTCTCCAAATGTTTTATACTACTCACTAGGAAACCCATCACTACCTGGCGCTTTGGTTGATTTTAAGCCTGCTAATGGCAGCATCTATTTCTTTTTTGGTTATACTGGAAATGAGTTTTCTATTTTGCACATCTCCAATGGCTGGTAGGTCCAATGAGTCAAGGAATTCTTTCATCTCACAATCTTCTTTAGCCGTGGGTTGGGTATATAGATTTTCATAGTAATCTTTAAAAACCCTCTCTATTTCTTCAGGTTCAAGTAGTAGCTGTTTCGTTAATGGGTCTCTAATTTTACATATTGCATGAGAAGCTTGCTGGGCCTTTATTCCTCTTGCTTAATATTTGGTTGATTTGCAGCCTGATTCATAGTGGGTCTGTTTAATGACTTTCAGCTTTTTCTCAACATCTAGCCTCAAGACATCGTCTATTTCCCTTCTGACACCGATTATTTGTTGTGACACTGTATCGTCCTCATTGCTTTTGTGTTGCTGTTCCAGAGTTGTTCATTGGTTTACCAGCTTCTTGTAACCTTCTTCTCTATGTGGCAGGTGGGTTTGCCCCCACCTTCGCGTCATCAATCACACCTGCGCCGGAGTGCAATCTTTGCGTCCCTCAGTGCGTTTACATGGTACTTGAGAAATGATTGCCTTCGTCCGATTATGATCGGAGTTTGAGAACTCCGATTGGAATTGGAGAACTCCGATTGAGACACCCAGATAATGCGATTGGAATTCGAATTTCTAGGCCATGTATACGCCTTAGTCGGACTATTAACTGGACAACGTAAGTGCGCACGCACCACCGCACAACTACGTCGTCTAACAAAACAGACGGCGCGAAACAACCAGCAAACGCGAATAAGAATGTTGACATTTGGAGAGAGGATGAGACCGGGGCGATGCTTTCTCTTCTAAAAGAGATGGACATATTAAAATAACACACAACAGAGACCTTTTTTAAAAGGGTAGCGCAGCAAATGCAGGGCTCCGGCTTTGCGTAGCCCTGAAGAAATACGTATTCCTTCGTATTTATATTTCTACCTTTTCGTTCACATTTTTTGTAAGTTGCTGAGAGAGATGTGTTTCCTGTAGATCAGGCATGGCCAAACTACGGCGTGTCTCTCTCCGGCCCGCGTGAAGGCAGTCAAAAATCTAACCTAACTTAGAAATGACACTTGAACCTGCAATGAGTATTTTAGTCGTTCTAAATGAGTCCAACGTTAGAAAAAAAGGAGCGACCCGGACTTCCCACAGTCTCTTTTCTATTAACATGGGAATTCAATTTTAATAATTTGTCAACTAAAAACATCGGTCATACTAGAACATCCCTACCAGCTTTCTTCCCTGTATTCTCTGAATTTAATCAAAGAATCTTTGAAACTCTTGTAGCTTTTCTCTGGCTCGTGTCTCTGCTGATGCGTAGCCCCTCCAGGATCCCTCCTTGCACTGCCACTCCGTCGTAGTGTGGGGCACCGAGTGCCCTCCGCACCCGTCGCCACCGCCGTCTTCTCCGCCAGGCCGCGTCTCGCCAATTCCTCCTTTACCTCCTCTGCGCTGTTGTAGGTTCGAGTTCCCGTATCCCAGTGGGTCCTCATCTTGGTGAATGGCGTCTGGAACCGGATGCCCTTCTCCTTCAGGATTCTTTTAGCAGTGTTGTACTCCTTTCTCTTTTGGACCATCTCTGTCGCGTAATCGTGATGGAATGACGGTACTTTCTTCCCCAGTTCTATTTTCTTTGTCCATAGCTCTCTCAGGACCCTATCTTTGGTAGTAAATTCCAGAAAGTTAACAATGATGGGTTTCGGTTGGGCACCGTCCGCTGGCTTCTGTGCAAATGAGCGGTTCTGAATTTGGAAATTAAAATCTGCTGGCAGGTGCAGTTCGCTTTTCAGCAGGTCTTCCACAAACTTGGCCACAGATTCTCCCTCCTCTCCTTCAGTGACTCCATAGATACGTAGGTTGTTTCTCCTCGGCCTGGACTCCAGGTCAGTTAACTTGTCCTGAAGAGCTTTTTGTTCTCTCAGTGATATGACCAGAGCGTCATTAGCTTCCTGTGCCCAACGTTCTAGCTTTTCAATCCGCGACTCAGCCTCGTTGATCTTGCCGGTCTGGAGCTCCTGTTCGGTGATGACTTTCGCAAGTTGTTGATTTATTTCGTCTTTGAAGTCGTCCAAGTCTTTTTCCACGTCGTTCCTCAGTGTTTCTCCAAACGTGCGAAGGACTTCTTTTGATTCCATTTTTAAATCCCGTATCTCCTTGCTAATAATTTCTATGTCCGAGCCCTTTTTCGCGTCGTTAGTCACGAGGAGTTCGTTTTGCCATCTCTCTCTGTTTCAGAGGAAGCTGGTAGTTCCGCCATATTGTCTGTTAACGTGTTTCTGTTTTGGTTGAATCGAGTTTTCCTTCCCATTCCAACGTTCCCCTGATCACTTTGTAGTTAATATGATATCTGACAATAGTTATTCATTTGCATTGGAGAAGGACAGGCCACATGTCTCTTGGCCAGTTGAGTGGCGAAGCTATTCGCTCCAAGGCACTGAAGTATGAATCAACTTCTGCCTCACGAAATGCTGGCACCAGAAAAATGTTTTTACTGGGGCTGGGCAACGATTAAAAATTTTAATCACAATTAATCGCATGATTTACCTGATCAATCATGATTAATCACGTTGTATACGCAAAAGCCAATAATGAATTTAAAAGAAGTCTTTCATACACTTTAATTTAAATGTTCTGCCATATAAACGAAAGCACCATTACATTTATCGTGCAAACACTTAACATCAGCACTTTACACAGAAACATTTTTAATGTAAATCTAAAGTTAAAAAAAATGCAAATACAAAATTAAAGCTTATTGCCAATGCCAGGGCATTACTGTTATCCTGTTCCTTATGAAAAATAAAAAAAATCTACCTACAAAATCCTGAGCCACAATAATAACAGGCAATTTCTGAGGTAACAGCAGAAACATTTTTCTTTTATCAGGGAGCAGCATAACCAGTCTGCGTTCCCTTGCAAATGTCCCAGTTAGAAAGGGTGAGGCACAAAAACGTTCACTTTTGGGTTTTTCTTCACATGGGACTAGAATGTAAAGTCCACATTTATACTGGAGTTCCTTTGGAGAATCTCACTCAACTCAGTGCAGTTTGTCATTTCCTGGAACTTGACGGCCAGTTATTTTAAATGTACTGCCATATGAATTAAAGTGCCATAACATTTACTGTGCAAACACACTTTTAACATCAGCATTTTTGAACAATTAGCAGGTAAGAAAAAAAAATAGTGTAAATTTAAACTCAACTTAAACAATGTTATCAAAGCAATACAAAATTAAAGCTGTAAGCAGTGTTTGCGGGACTGAGCCCACCTGGCCACTGCCTGCCGTGATGTCCGCCACCTGGCCACGAGCCCCCGACACCCGCCAACGCCTCCCAACGCCTGGCGATTCCGCCCGAAACCCGCCGATGCCCCATTCCTGACGCCGACGCCTGCTGATGACACATCAAGCACTGACTTGACATTACTGACTTGACATTTAGAAACATTTGATTTCTAAATGTGATTGATTACTGTATCATTTTGGAGATAATAAGCCTTAAAGTTGGCTTTTTGTTTTGTTTTGCGACAGCTCCAATATTCCATTTTTACTGTACAATAACATCAAATTGCTCCATAAGCTCTGTCAATGGTTGGTACAGTTGACCTCAGGACAACCTTGAATATATCTTCAATCATTATAAGGCATATTTAATGTACCAGTTTGGAGATATTAAGCCTCAAAGTTGTTGTTTTCCTTTTTTTTTTTAGCTTTTCAAACAGGCAAAAAGGGCCCAGTACTCAATTTTTTTACTGGACAGTAACATTGCTTTGCTCCATAATTTCTGTCAGTGGTTGGTACAGTTGACCTAAGGAACACCCTGACTATATCCTCAGTCATTATCAAGCATATGTACAGTATCATTTTGGAGATATTAAGCCTTAAAGTTGGCTTTTTTTTTTTCTTCTTCTTCTTTTTTTTTTGCGACAGCTCCAATATTCCATTTTTACTGTACAATAACATCAAATTGCTCCATAAGCTCTGGCAATGGTTGGTACAGTTGACCTCAGGACAACCTTGAATATATCTTCTCTTAATATTCTTGAATATTCTCACTTAATGTACCAGCTCCTTCCTGTAGACATGATATGTACAGTTAGTTATTCTTTGTTTGACGCAAGTGTTATATTAATTTCCTACTATCTGTACCGGTACTTCTTGTTAATTTGAAATAAACACTAACAGCATAATGTCAAAACAAAAACCGAACAAGTCAAACAGGAGCAGATCAGAAAACAAGGAGGCTTTGTACTAAAATATGGTTAAAATATAAACAGGGAGTTGTCTAATGTCGTCAAGGAAGCCAACATTACGTTACCTGTTGATCAGCATGTTGACTCAGAAAATCCTCAGGCTCCTGCTGCGACATTTCATGTGGGGCGACGGTTGTGACTTCACTGCTGGTCCCGTGAGAAACTCAAATCGGTCCCTCACGTTTGTGTTGCGTGGCATGGGTTAGGACATTGAGAGGCATTATAGTGTGGTTGTGTGCACCAAATCGGACTCGGCTTCTAGCTCGATAGCCGTGTATAATTTATGCAAACGCAATGCTCTGTTTATGTGAACTCACTCCTTGCACATGCTCATCTCGACTCGATGGATTTATGAGTTTGATGACAAGTGTCACAAGTGTGTATTTTGTATTGGATTGATGTACTGCAATTCTAGTCATGTGAACAAGCAATTAGCATTCCTAGTTATATGTGGCATGACGAAATACTGTACTACCAAGTTTGTATTGCAGTATCTTCAGTTTATGGGGTAGAGGGTGCTCAAATTGGATTGATTGAAGATGTAGTTTAGGTACAATTTGCTTGTTTTTATCAACATTTAAGTTGATTGCAGTTCAAGGTGGCACAATCCTATCAGATGTTGTCATTTTGTCACAAAGAACACTGGTATTTGATGATTATTACCATAAGTACCACCATGTTGCAGGCATTGTGGTTACAAGTTTCACTCCAATTTTGATTGTTGTCTGTATGACTAGCAATCCGTTGAGCTGTCTAGGGTTATCATTCAGATAAGGTGTCACAACTTTTAATTGCATGGGAACTTTGGGATCCATGGCAGATGGGCATTGTAAAAAAACGGATCTTGAGTCGGAAGGCTAGCTTGTCCTAATTGTGACCTTAATATGATGATTTTTTTTCCCTGCCAGATTGAGGAGAAATTAAATGGACATCCAAACCGGGGCCAATAATGGATGAGCTGGATGATGTCACAGTATCAATTTTAAATGGTATGTCATGTGTAGGTATGAAAAAATTTCCATTACTGTGATTTGTCCGCTAAGTAATTAAAATAACTGTATGCTGACACTGATTTCAAAAAGAAGTATTTTACAAATTTCAGACAAAATGTCTAAACTGAATTGCATTTACAATTAATTCTGATAACAGAAATTTGCACAAAACAAACTTGGTTTGACTTGTCAAGTTGAATTAAATTCATTAGTCAAAAAAATGTATGAGTTGTTAAGTTTAAAAGGTTTGTTAATGATTGGACTGTCTTTATAGCTGCCAACATCGATGAAGTCTTGCTCCACACCCTCCGTCGTGATGATTTGAGAGACCTTTTTCCTGGACCAGAACACTTTCTCAGGAGGAAAAGGATTTGGGCCCTTATTAGTGTAGATGTGATTGGTTACCTACTTTGCTCTGAAAACATCTAGCATAACACTTTTTTTTCTTTTTTCCTAATTGTGTCTATTGTTTCTCTCTTGTTCATTATGTTTTGGATCTGGTTTCCTCTCGGCTGAGAATTCCACCGTACCAGACAAGGCTGCCCCGAATGAAGCCAGGAACTGTGTCTTCACCAGGAGGAACATCTCCAATCTGTCCTCAGACATCCACTCCTTTGGTGAAAAGCAGCCCAAAGAGGACCCTACAGCTTCCTGCTCCTCCACAATATGTTGTCTATACTAGACATGGGCAAACCCCGGCCCGCTGCGTGTCTCTGTCCGGCCCGCGTGAGGCCAGTCATAACCCCCCAACACCGCACCCCCCGAAATTCTCTCTCTCTCTCTCTCTCTCTCTCTCTCTCTCTTCACATATATATATATATATATATATATATATATATATATATATATATATATATATATATATGTATATATGTATATATGTATATATATATATAAATATATATATATATATATATATATATATATATATATATATATATATACATATATACATATATACATATATATACGAATGTATGTATTCAACACACACTATCTATCGATCTATATATCTATCTATCTATCACCCGCGAAATAGCGTTTTGACCGTGATCTATCCATATATCACGTTCGACCGCGATGTAGAGGTATGTCCCAATGGAGTTGCCGTATCGGGCAGTCACTACGCCCAGAACGATTCTGCACCCGGACTAATTCTGTACCTACCTACAACCCCCCCCTTCCGTGGCCCGCCGACTCGATGCAGGTCTGTCATGTGGCCCGTTGCTAAAAAAGTTTGCCCACCCTCTATACAGACAGTGAGTTGGAGCAAGCTCGTAAGCACTACTTCCAGATGGCCCGCACTGCCAGTGAGGGGAAATGTGTCATGTTCAAAGAGCTGAGATGCAGGCTGGTGAGAAACACTGTCACCAGCATGATTTCTATCTTGAGAGCCAGTCAGCAAGGAGAGGTGGTCTTGTACCCTTCTAAGCATGAAGTCACTGCAATGGCTAAAAGACTAGTGTATTATTATCCCATGCTGAAGGATTAAGACAAAACAATGAAACATGTAAGTGATTATATTATTTTGCGCACTTAGATTTTGAAGCGTGTGGTTATTTTTGGCTGATACTTTTTTTTATCTGTGTATGTTCACTTTCCATTTTTATTTGTTCTTTCAATGAGTGAAATTTTATTTACCAAGCGAGCACTTACAAGAATCTTCACAAGAGATTCACCAGAGAGGGGCCACAAGAAGAAAAGGCATCGCATTGACTTCTCAGCAAGTGACCAAGAAGAAGATCATGATGCAGACTCAATTGGTGGATCAACAATTATTTTGTGTCACACACCAGGGCGCAGTTCTGATAATGGCCACACTTCACATAAGTAGAAACATGTCCATTTTAATAATAATGATAATGTATGAAAGCCAGGCACTGTTATGATAGTTTTGGATATCATGATATATCACAGGCATTTTTACATTTGAATTGTCATTTGATATATTTTGATGCTCCAAACAATTTCATCCATTTGACTGATTTACTGATTTGTCTCCTCCATTTCATCAGCCAAAGATGGTCTGACAGCACAGGCCAGACATTATCAGACCCTGCAGGAGCTGTACAAGAAACCAAAACCCAACCAAGATGCTGTCTCCCAAATTCTTGACCTGCAGTTTCAAGCAAGAAGATCCTTCATTGATAGTGATGTTCTGAAAGAACAGGACAAGGCCAACAAAGATCCTGGATGCATATCCATGTGTCAAGGATCTTTATCTTGTAAGTGATTAACTTGTTTTGGTTTATGATGAAAAGCAAGCATTTTTGCAGATTTTAACACTGACTTGCATTATAGGCGATGAATGAGCTGCGGCGCATTCTGGATAAGGGCAACAGAAAATTCATTGATGAACTAAAAAAAGAGATGGGAAGACTTCTGCACCAATGTGTAATTTTATGGTGTTTGGAAAAAAAATGAAGTGATGAAGCCACGCATAACGCTGGATGTAGGTGAGTCATTTTGCTGTGTCTCTAATTGACTGTGTAGCTGTTTCCTTGGACATAGGATGGTTTATGTTGCGCTGAATGAATAGATGCAGAATGGTAATACTCTTCATGCTGAAAAAATAAGATTTTTTTTGTGATCAACACAAACCTAATAAGACTCATTTTTAGGAAGACTAACTTTGAACTCAAAGTTGATTTGTTCTATTCCAGTGGAATATTCCATCGCGCTGCTCAGGGCACTCCCCACACTCTTTCCTTCACCAAGTCCACCACCGAAGAAGCTGGGACATGCCAGTGAGGCACTGCTTCATGTCATTCAGGTGAAAGTTTGTTTGCATTTTCTCACATTCAACACTTCATAGTTCCATGCATGGATGTGGCGTTTCCTTCTTCTTTTTCTTTAGCCAACTGAAGATCCCACAATGTACTCGCAGAAGAGGTCTTTCTGCACCCCTGTGTTGCTGTTTGATGGAACCCGCTGTCTCATCTGTCTTGGAGCCACGGAAGACTTGAGTGATGGTCTGCTTCATCTGATGGGTTACTACTATGCCCTGCACCTCACATATCCAAAAGTGTGTGGCAACCCTTCTCTCTGTCATTCAGACAGAAGTGCTACAGGACACTATCCATGAGTGCGACACCACAGCCTCATACAAAAAAGACCATGGCAGAATGGAAAGATTTTATTGGGGAGTAGAGCTGTGTACTAGGCATAGGTAGTGATACACTCCCCTGGTAGTTGTAACTTGAGGGTGGGTGGGAGTCTGTTGGAACAAACATGTTATCAGTGGTGATAGGAACACAACACTATATGCTGTCCCCATACTGTTTTTGTTTTTTTTTTGTGTGTAACTGAGTGTCAGGGAATCTGAATCAATATTCAATAATGATGACGGTGAATATTGTAACAATTGTTACTTGCGTTCTAGAAATGATTGCTTGAGGTTGTTTTAAGATGCAATGCCTTAGTGACGTTTTTATTACAAGGCAGTGAAGGCACTGTCAGCAGTTTAAGTGAATAAATAGTTGTTGACAATATTAATTCTGTTTTGCTGAATTATTTTTTTTGGGGGGTGAATGGGCGTAGGGGGGGTGGATGCTTTGTCTCATTTTGAGAAAAAAAAGCTAATATTGTGAATACTTAAATTAAGAAGAATTGCACTGTTAGTAGGTCTGGTTTTAAGATCTTTTCATTCAAATTAAGAAAGAAGCAAACGTGAAAAAAGAATTGAGAAGCTAGTATCAAGTTTATTTGACTTAGTACAGTCCTTGGAATGAGTGCTTTACTGTTTATTTCAAGAGTTTTTCCATTATTCAAATGCCTAGATATATCGTCTTATTTTAAGAAATCTTACCAAGTCTAAATATCTTACTGCATTGGCAGATAATTTGACTTGTTTCTAGGCTGTTCTTTCTCAATTTAAGTGTTTATTTCTTAGATATATTTTGCAGTGTGTGGACACCGAGGGGAGCTCTACAATTGGCTCATTCAACCGACCAACGAGCCAATCAGCAGTGGCGTCACAGGCCCTCCTCCTTCTTTGTTCTCTCTCTCACTTTGACTTCGGCACTGGACAGCCAGGTTTGTGGAGGGAAGGTTGGAACAAGGTAAGGATGGGGTACCCCATACATTCATGTACGTAGAGTCAATAAGTCCTAAACTCACCAGGTTTGTATCGCTTATCGATAACCCTAATGCCATACAAGTCTATGAGGGTCAAAGGTCAACTTTGTCCGAGGGACATGGGGCCACTTTCAGGTTCATCAGGATCCTCCTGGACACACCCACGCCAAATTTGGGGCTTCTAGCCCATGAGGAACCCCAAAACCCTCACTCTAATTCCAGCCTTATCGCTAAACCCTAATGCAGTGCAAGTCTATGAAGGTCAAAGCTCAACTTTGTCCGAGAGACATCAAGTGTTTTTTCATGAAACATTCGTAAATGTTAAGAGTTTGCTTTGTGGAGAATTCACAATAAAAATACATTGACACTGTCAAGATGGACTCAAGCACTATTATTGAACTATACTGTATTTTTTGAGTGATGTGAAGCTTTTGACAAGCGCTGCGCAAAGGAGGCCCATTTGTTTTTGTTTTTTTGAAGGGGGCCCAAAATTCCTGGCGGCGCCCCTGAGCGGGCATCTCCAACACCAAGGCAGTTGAGCTGCCGGCCACAAGAGAAGAATTAACCAGTCCATTGAAACCATTTGTTTGGTCCAGTGAGTGGCAACAGTCCTTTGAGGATCTTAAGTGCCTTAAGTGTCCGCTCCAAATTTTTCCTCATTGGCTAGAAGCCCCAAATCTAGCGTGGGCACTTCTTGGGGGCTCCTGATGAAAGAGCAAGTGGCCCCATGTCTCTAGGACAAAGTTGAAAATTCACCCCATAGACTTGCATTGAATTAGGGTTAACAATAAGGCTGAAACTAGGGTTAGGGTTAGGGTTAGGGTTAGCTGAAATTAGGGTTAGGGTTTCGGGGTTCCTCAAGGACTAGAAGCCCCAAATTTGGCGTGGGCGCTTCTTGGGGGCTCCTGATGAAAAAGCAAGTGGCCCCATGTCTCTTGGACAAAGTTGAAAATTCAGCCCATAGACTTGCATTGAATTAGGGTTAACAATAAGGCTGAAACTAGGGTTAGGGTTAGGGTTAGGCTTAGCTGAAATTAGGGTTAGGGTTTCGGGGTTCCTCAAGTACTAGAAGCCCCAAATTTGGCGTGGGTGCTTCTTGGGGGCTCCTGATGAAAAAGCAAGTGGCCCCATATCTGTAGGACAAAGTTGAAATTTCACCCCATAGACTTGTATGGCATTAGGGTTAGGGTCCAAGAGTACACATACACATTTTCTTTTGCTTTTTTGATTTAAGCTCATCGTCTCCAGCTGCAAAGGTACAGAAACCTTTCTGTGTTTTGATGTCGTGTGTGAGAAAACATCACTTTTTTCTGTAAACTTGTGTTATCATTGTCCTTCATTGAAAATGACACAATCTTTCATTTCATTGTTCAGATGCCGAACACCAAGGCATTCCGTCGCTCTCTGGCCATGAAACGACGCCTGGAGCAAAAACGGGATTGGACACCTTTTCCACCTCGGAAGGACTTTGAACGTCGTGAGTACTTCCACGTTCATGATTTCATGTTCTGCCTGTGTTGTTATGTTGTATTCCAAATAAATCTTACAAAAACATATTTAGATTTTTCTTTTTTGTCAATTTACACAGGGCGCGGTACTGGTCAGCGACCTGGGTGCGAAGATGGCCCGTTTTGCTACTGACTGACAAAACAGTGCAAGTTCGTTCTTAAGGCCCAGCAACCAGACAAGAAGGTATGGGTCGTGGTTTTGTCAAGCCACGAGTTTCTTTATGTTTTTGTTCTGGTGGTGGGAGACTCACATCTCTGTCCACTTGCGGATGGTTTTGTGTTCTCTCCCCGGGCAACAACCTTGAACACGGGCTTGTAACAGACTCCGCCCAGGATTTTGCTGCGCTACTGGCAACTGTGTTGGACCGCTGGCCCAAGGTTTGTTTATCTGCTGTGACAAACAAATTTGAACACATGAATGTCATCGCCACTTTGTTTTCTCAATATCAAGTAATTCCATGATCCATAGTTCAATAACAAGAATATTCATGAATTTATTTTGCATTTTTATGTTTGTTTGGGGTTTTTTGTAGGTGTTTGTGCTTGACTTTCCATCTCGCCTGACTGTCAAGCCAGAACTACAAACAGCGCTACGTCAAGTATATCATCGTGTTGCTGCACGCATGGGTGTGTAAAATACATATTTTTGTTGTATTTTTTTCTCTTCAGTGACAATGTGCTAACAGATATTTCTTAGAATTGTGTGATTACATAATTGATTATGTGACACTTCTTCCAGGTTCAACATTTGTGTATATGGCCGATCACCTCCCCCTTCGTCAGCTGTACATGGTGGTATTATGATGGTGTAAGTTTTGCCTTCTTCAGCCTTACTTGCTCTTCATTTGATATGACAAATATGTGTTAACATGTTGTTTTCTGTTTACGTGCACCTCAGGACTGATTTTGGTGGAGCGTCTGCATGCTGCATGCTCCATCAGCTCGTACCCCCTTCACCTAGATCAGGGGTGTTGTGCCACAACCAATCATCGCCCAGGTTGTCTCCCAGAGTGGTTGTGACAGGTCCTGTCTACATGCCAGTGTATGGACCCGCTCCTGAATGGACTCTTGTTGGACAGGAGGTTGAGGTAACCTGTTCATCCCTCTTTTTCCCCCCCCCCAATCGTGTATTTGTCAAACTGTGCAACTTTTTATTTTAAAAATGAACACTTATCCTAAGTTGACTCTGATTTCCTCTCCTCTTTTTTTTATAAACAGTACCAACAGCTGTTGAGACTGCATTTCACACAGACATCCTGTCCAATCCCGTGTGGTTCAGTGAGGCTGTGCTGCTGGACCACATGGAGACCGTCGTGGAGTCATCTGGCAGGGTTTCCCCAGCTGCCACGGTAACATTCACACAATTATTCATACACTTATCAACTAGGGGTGGGTGAAAAAAAAAAATCAATATTGCAATATATTGTTGTGCTTTCTGTCGCAATAAATAATCGATACACTGACGGCAAATATCAAT
This sequence comes from Nelusetta ayraudi, assembly GCF_046127955.1. Taxonomy (NCBI): domain Eukaryota; kingdom Metazoa; phylum Chordata; class Actinopteri; order Tetraodontiformes; family Monacanthidae; genus Nelusetta; species Nelusetta ayraudi. The sequence goes on from NW_027466098.1 coordinate 2,322,841, forward strand.
ATTTTTTTCCAAACACCACCTGTCCACCTGTCCCGGGAAAGACAAAATCTCTCCCGGGACACAATTTGTCCCGTTTTTTATGGAAAATGACAAAACCTCATTTAATTTCCGTCTGTGGTCTAGATAGGGCTGCCAACCCTCCCATAAAATACGCGATTGTCCCATATTTGCAAATAAAAAAGCCTGTCCCGTAATGAACTGATGGGGGACGCACTTCACTTTGTCCCGTATATTTCGGGGACGCGGATTCTGAAAATCAATAAAAAAAATGATGCAGACAAAATAAATAAATAATTTATTTTGTCTGCATCATTTTTTTTATTGATTTTCAGAATCGGGGCAGTGAAAGGATTTTTTTCCCTCTCTCATCTTCCCGTCGGAAGATATCGTGTGTCGTGATGTTGTCATTATCGTGGGCCAAATATCGTCACAGTATGGAATCGTGGGTTAGCCGTATCGCCCCACCCCTATTATCAACACAAGATCACATATGTACAGTACATGTACAGTTTAATTAGTGTGTTACTTTGTTTATGAATTAATTTCTTTATGTTCTTCCAGATGTCCAGCCTGAGACGTCGATCAGCACGCGTTGCCTCAAAAACCAAAACAAACAAGTGACATGTTGGTATTTGGGATATGTGTATTTCATTGTGTGCATCTTTGTGATAGGACAATAAATGCAGTTCTTTAAACGTTACTTTGTGTCCTTGTATTTGCAGGTGTGGGCAACACGTTCAACTGTCCACATGACTGAGTCTGCCTCCAGCAATGTCACAGCAGTGCAGCAGGTTTGTACTTATTCATTTCCACTTCATCACCTGTGTGTGTTTTCTAGGCTTTACACCGATCTTATCGGCTGTATCGGATCGGCTGATATTTGGCATTTTTAGAAACGTTCATGATCGGGCGTCATGTCATGAATCACCGATCAATGACGTCATGGTCGTGTTGAAACTTTTTTAATCTGTCTCATTTCCTCCAAAGTAGTTTCACAGCATCGACATGTTTATTTGTTTGTATTCGAGTGTTATATAAATGTATAGATTTGGGTTTACATTGTTGTCAGTTCCTTTTGTCTGCTGTGTGTCCGTTTGGGCACTATGTGGCGCAGTAGATCCTGTGTTCCCTTTTTTTTGCTTGTTCCAGGTGCGGAAAGGTGATTGGCTGGTGCCAATATTTAAGGAGGAGGACTTCAACACCTCGGTCTCTTTGTCCTTCTCCCAGCTCCCAACCAGAGGCCATGTGCCGCAGCAGCAGCAGCATTCTGTGTTCAGCCATCAATTCTGTTTTGTAATCTATTTCAGTTCCCTTTGTGTCCACGTAGCCCGTAGGGGAGGGAAGCCATTTGTGTTGTGACCCTTTTCTCCTGTGTTTTAGTTAAGGAGGTTAGTTTGACTGTCATTTATTTGATTGTTTTCTTCATAGGTAAGATCCATAAGAGAGCCATTTTGTTTGTTGTTTTGGCCATGCCCTCCCTGACGCCAGTGCAATGATGGTGACGTTTAATAAAAACCATCCTGTGGACGAAGCACCTTTGTCTAATTTGAGAGCTGGGAGAAGGGGGGGAGCCTTTATGTTGTGTCCTGGTTCCCCCTAGGCCGGGGCATAACACCGAGAGCTAATGGTTCATGATTCAAAAACCTTCATTTTCGTCTTCGTGCCTCTTCCTGTTTTGAGTACTGTCGCTATGTGACGGACAATAAAGTTTCTTTGAATCTGCAATATATGCAACGCTACAGTACCTCGCGGGGGAACTTTGGTAAAAAAATTCAACACCACAAATTTAATCAGGCACTTGGAAAAGATACACACGGAGGAGCATGTCGAGTTTAAGAAACGCAGCGCGGAGAAAGAAAAAGAAAAGCAAACTCTGAAACGGATGCTAAAGCAAACAACTTTAGACGGTGCTCGTGAGAAGGCAAGGGGTGTACAGAAACAAGTATTTATTGCCCCTAACGTGATCGGATCGGTGATCGGTTTATTTAAACTCACTGATCGGTGATTGGCACAAAAATCGTGACCGTGTAAAGCCTAGTGTTTTCCTTTCTATGTTTATTGGCATAAAATCACATCTTTCTCATTTTAATCAGGTGGAGGCGACGCCACAGATGACCAGAGCTGTGCTCGTGGTTCCTGTGGCTCCCGTGGTTGCCAGCACCAAGCCAGAGGAGGCCAGCACCGTCCAGGAGGCAACACAGAAGATCAACTAAGCTAAGGAGGCTTTTCTTTCTTCTTCTGTTGCCTTTGACTGCTCCGCTCGTTCTACGCCTCGCACATGTGATTTGTGATCCATCATCAGTTAGTACTAGTGAAGATGCAGTGGCAGATCATGGCACTGGTATTAGATTAGCCACAGGTGGAGAGCTGCTGACGTCACTTTCCTGCGCCGCGCGCTTACTTTGAGATTGCGATTTCGTTTTCGAGTTGTGGTAACTGCAGGGCAGGACCACGAAAATTAAAAAGCAATGCTCTCAGTTTTCTTTTTGATTGTGTCATAAAAGGTGCGACACGAATAAGAAAATGAAAATGCATATAGCAATATTTATTAATGATTTTGGTAACTCTTTGCTGGTGCATGTTTTGAAAATTAAATCTCAAATGTGTTTTCCTTCATTTGAATTAAGTACAAGAATGAGCAGTCATGAATAAGAAAATGAAAATGCAGTTTGGATTATTTATTAACCATTTTAATTATGAGTCAACTAATGCAGCCACGTTCTTAAAATGAAAAAGCATTTCTGCTGTTGCTTTTTCATTTGGATTATGGTAACTGTCTGCTTCCACACTCCAGTGGTTCTGCACATTAGTATAAATAGAGTGATTCTCTATCATTACATCACAGGACGGTGGCACTCTGACAGATTCCATGAACCTGGACACTGATGATCCAGACTTTGGACCAGATGAGCCAACAGGCCACAGTGGAAACGGGTCAGAACATGGGACTGGCTGCTGAAAGTATACAGGTAGGTGGCACTGTCATCCCAAGTTGTGTGGTGTGGAGGATCGGGGCCAAAGTTCCAGATACTCACAGATGTGACTGTGGATTCAGGAGGAGTGTTTGAAGGCTTGACTCCCAACAGTGATTGGCTGCTGAGGACCTCTCAATCACAATCAGGTTTTTAAGAGGGGACAAAGAAAATGGCAGCCCACCCCTACGGCTGCGTGCTCTAACGCCATTTCAGAAGTGACTAACTGCAGAGTTGGGAGCGGAGGAGGGATGACCGTCAGGCTGGCTCGACTGCTCCTCGTCAGCCGTGGCGTGTCCAATCAGCAGCCGACATCCAGGACCGCACCTGCAAGACGTCATCCACTGTCAGACACACACACAGACACAAAGATAGAGGCACCTAGACCCACCCGTGGGTCATAACACTCCGTGTGGATCTTTTCACTCTGGCATTGAAAGGGGGTGCTAGCGCTAGCCGTTTGCTCAGCTATGTACAGACAGCACCACCGCTTGCCGAACCACATAGTCACACCGTTTATATACAACAACTCGTCATCAATATCTCTAAAGTAGAAGTCAAGAACTTTTTTCAAAAACGATAACTAACTCAAACTTTTTTGTGTGTTTATAAAAACAAACTAAAACAAACTTAAATTGAAGTCATATTTCACTTCGTTTACGTCTGTCAAATGAATATTTGCCCAGGAAAATCTTTTAGTTTTACGCAGCAGCACCTAAATGCACCTCGCTTTCTGTGACGTCACCCCTCTTTCACAGCAGTATGTTGACGAGCGACTCGCGGCGGGAAAGTCCGATATGCCACTTTTTCCCAATACGACGAAGAGAGTGACAAAAGCCAATGTCTTCTGGTGGAAAGACACAAAATATGTGGCTTGCTTCTAAAAAGGGAAAAACCCCGACAAACCTCCATTTAAGAAGCTCGCACAAAGCAGTAGTGAACATGTTTATTGAGACTGGGAAGTAGACACGACAGTTTGACTCAGTTGACTCAAATATCCTGTGGCGATGAGAGTGGTTATGGCTATCTGATAAAGCAAGATTTAATATTGGGAATTTAACAAAATGAAAAGGAACCGACAACGCCACCCTGGGAATTTCACCCAGGGAGTTCTACTAAACACAAAAGTAATAATTAGGCACACAGGTAAGTTCTACGAGGAAGGAGTAGGAGACGTGGTTCAGAATGTTTAAAATATCAAACCAACTTTTATTCAACATTTAAAAATAAAAGGAACAAACAGACCAACACTTAAAACAGAGCTACTGAGCTCCTTATTCTTGGTGTAGAAACTGAGGCTTACCGATGAGGGGGCCAAACGGGGGAGGAACCAAAGAAAACAAGGAACACCCCACTCACAGGTGACACACCTGCAAAGAAAGTGAAGTGCAAAAAAAAAGAAGAAAACAACCACAATCCCGGGTCACAGCACGTGAAGGGGCCCACCACCCGGGACACCGCCACCACCAGCAGCTCTCAGCGACTACAAAAGAAAAGACAAACAGTTGGTTACTAAAAGTTCCCTAAAATCTGTCACATGTACTGAAATAGCAAGAAAAACAAACAAACAATGCAATCACACACACACACACACACACACCACTGTAGCTGGACCGGCGACTTGATAGTGTAACGTCTGCTGTCTGAGGGTCAGCAGTGGCGACGTAAGCAAACGAAGAAAAACACGAGAACGGAAAAACAACAAGTAAAACCAAGGCGGGACGGAAGCAACATTCACCGTCGACCGTCTGTACGGGGCGGCTAGCACAATCAAGTGCGGGCGAAGCAGAAGTGTTCCTGCACTTATCTTATAGGACCGAGTTTTGGGCCACAGGTCTTGATCACCAAGCGTCCTCCAGGTGAGGAGAACAACGAGGAGGCTCTGCGCAGCTTTGTGCTAGCAGGCGGCTGTAGTGTGCCGGTGAGGTGTTCAGGAAGCACTGTAAAAAGAACGGACAGGTGAGGTACTACGTACCTATGCTAATAAGCCATAATAATTTAAATGCTAAAATGTCCGCACCTGATCCTCTTAAAACTCAAGCACACAAAGCGGATGTTCAGTGTCCCATTGACCACAATGGACCACTAAACGAAGCTTTTAAGAAAAATGCGAAATGAAGCCACTGAGAGCTAAAACAACATGCAAACAATGCCACAGTGCAGCTATTCTCAAACGGGTCAATTTTGAAATCATTTTAATCAACTCTGTCTGCATTGATCAGAAGGTTTTTGCAGATTTGGAATTAAAACATTTTAACTGCAGGAATCATAAAATCGTCTCATCAGTGACGTTTATAGAGCCATTAAAAAATTAAATATGTGCTGAACAGACAAACGGAGGTGTAAGAGGCCTGTGTGACCAGCAGGGGGCAGCAGAGGACCGACAACCGCAAGTTCCTCCTCAGAGAGGCCTGAGAAGGTTCTGCACCTTCAGCTCCTCCAGGAGGTCCTCAGCAAAGTGTCAGAGTTTGTTGGTTTTTTACCTCGGTCGGCAGAGTCACAGTATGAAACTTGTAGCCAGGGGGCGCTGCAGCTCACTCAACACCTACAAGGTTTGAAAAGGAAATTGAGTGGAATTCATCTGGAATGAAAAGAAAAGCACAACTACAGCAGAAAACTGAACACACTGCACACGGCACACCCGCCGCAATGCCGGCCAGGAAGAGGCCCGGAGCAGCAGGCCCCCGGACCGGAGGGCACCCGCCCCACGAGGAGCCAGGGCAAGATGACAGGGAGGCAGATACCCCAAGGAGAAGGGACACCACCCGGGGGTCCTCCGGACGGGCCCCCCCCAGGGCAAGCGAGACCGGACTCATCCCCATGACAGGACCCAGCCCCTTCACCCACCGAGAGGATCGGTACCCAAGGCAGGCCCGGGCACCCAGATGCCCCCCCCCTACGGACCCAGTATGGCGCATCGCCGCAAGTGGCGAGGTCCCCATCGGCCCAGCCGGTCTCACACCCCAGGGGCACCGGACTGCACAGGGCCCATCCAGAGTGGGAAAGATGCCGGATCCCGCCCCCGCTAGCAGGCCGACCCCACTGTGTGTAGGGGTGTCAGTGTGTGTATATGTGCACTTGCTGGTGTGTTGAACTATGGTGCGTTTAAAATGGAAGGGTGGTAAGGCCCTGGGGCAACCACACTGCTGCTGAGCAGGGCGGCGGCCGCAGTGCACGAACCACCCCCCCAGTTCCAAAGTGTCTATAATGCCATTAAGATTGGAGAGGGTCTTAAGGCCAGAAGGCCGGGCAGCGACCACCCAAGACACAAATCCCCCGAAACAGAAGAAAATAAATTAATTAATTAAAAATTTAGGGGAAAAAAAAAAAAAAACACCTATTATGTGACCAGGGGGGACTCCCGATCAGGGCGCCCCCTCAGCGACATCGGGGCCGGGGACACCACAGGGATCCAGGAGCCGAAGGGGGCCCGCCCCCCACCGCACCGCACCGCACCACCCGGGCACACAGGAGCGGTAGCCGGCGAACGCGCAGCCCCACCCCAGGCATGCGACCCCATCGCGTACGATCCAGCGCCAGTCCCCAGACACAGGGACAGACCAGCCCTCCCACCAACAAGGGGGCCCCCAGAGCACCACCCCCGGAGCACCACCCACCCCCAACCCCCGACCCCCCACCAACCCGCAAAGCAGCCGAACCTCCCACGCCCCCCCCCCCCCCCAGACCGCACCCGGCCCGCGGCAGCACGACCACGGCTGCCCACATCAACCAGCAGCCTCAGCTATTGATTGATTACTCGTTAGTTCTCGGATGAAGCAGACATTCCTACCAAGGAGGTGTGGTCTAACAGTAAGTTGCTATATTGTGCAATGTGCAGGTGTTGTTTTGTTTTCCAGTTTGTGAGGATTGTTTTCTTAGCGATAGATAAGGAGGTGATCAGCATGCGAGATTCTGCCTTATCTGATGTGATATCACTGAGGTCCCCTAAGAGACAAAAAGAAGGAGTGGCTGTGATGTTGTAACCAACCTGTGCTGATAGATCATTGCATACTAAGTGCCAGAATTTATTTACTGGTGGGCAATGCCATACAGCGTGTAGGTAATTATCTGGGACATTGACTGTGCAGTGTGAGCAGGTCTGAGAGGCGGTCATGCCCATCTGAAACATCCGCTGTCCAGTGTAGTGGATCCTGTGGAGTACTTTAAAATGTATTAATTGTAGAATAGGTTGTTTTATCAGTGAAAAGGTGTTCAGGCAGATTGTTCTCCAGAAATTAGAGTGAGGCTGGAGAGACAGGTCTCTTTCCCACTTAACAATTGGGATAGAAATTGTGCAATCTGTATTTGTAAGCAACTCACTCCAATAGAACTGCACTCGTCCTTCTCTCACATTACATTGGATCACAATGACCAAACAACACAACAAAGACAATGATGCCACTGTGCTGCCACATCCAGACTCTGTGTAGGTCTGTAGGCCTCTTGGACCTTCATGTGAACCACTGCGTGTTGACTGGAGGTGAAACATGACTGACTGCTGTCCTCCTCCTTGGACAATGCAATCTCACTTTCAATCTCACAGCCACTAAAAAACCTGATTGTGATTGAGAGGTCCTCAGCAGCCAATCACTGTTGGGAGTCCAGCCTTCAAACACTCCTCCTGAATCCACAGTCACATCTGTGAGCATCTGGAACTTTGGCCCCGATCCTCCACACCACACAACTTGGGATGAAAGCGCCACCTACCTGTATACTTTCAGCAGCCAGTCCCATGTTCTGACCCGTTTCCACTGTGGCCTGTTGGCTCATCTGGTCCAAAGTCTGGATCATCAGTGTCCAGGTTCATGGAATCTGTCAGAGTGCCGCCGTCCTGTGATGTAATGATAGAGAATCACTCTATTTATACTAATGTGCAGAACCACTGGAGTGTGGAAGCAGACAGTTACCATAATCCAAATGAAAAAGCAACAGCAGAAATGCTTTTTCATTTTAAGAACGTGGCTGCATTAGTTGACTCATAATTAAAATGGTTAATAAATAATCCAAACTGCATTTTCATTTTCTTATTCATGACTGCTCATTCTTGTACTTAATTCAAATGAAGGAAAACACATATGAGATTTAATTTTCAAAACATGCACCAGCAAAGAGTTACCAAAATTCAATATGAAATGTAAAATTCAAAAATGAAAAAGCAATAGCAGAATGCTTTTTCATTTTAAGAACGAAGCTGCATTATTTGACTCATAATTAAAATCATTAATAAATATTCCTATATGCATTTTCATTTTCTTATTCGTGTCGCACCTTTTATGACACAATCAAAAAGAAAACTGAGAGCATTGCTTTTTAATTTTCGTGGTCCTGCCCTGCACAAGAGTTACCACAACTCGAAAACGAAATCGCAATCTCAAAGTAAGCGCGCGGCGCAGGAAAGTGACGTCAGCAGCTCTCCACCTGTGGCTAATCTAATACCAGTGCCATGATCTGCCACTGCATCTTCACTAGTACTAACTGATGATGGATCACAAATCACATGTGCGAGGCGTAGAACGAGCGGAGCAGTCAAAGGCAACAGAAGAAGAAAGAAAAGCCTCCTTAGCTTAGTTGATCTTCTGTGTTGCCTCCTGGACGGTGCTGGCCTCCTCTGGCTTGGTGCTGGCAACCACGGGAGCCACAGGAACCACGGGCACAGCTCTGGTCATCTGTGGCGTCGCCTCCACCTGATTAAAATGAGAAAGATGTGATTTTATGCCAATAAACATAGAAAGGAAAACACTAGGCTTTACACGGTCACGATTTTTGTGCCAATCACCGATCCAATCACGTTAGAGGCAATAAATACTTGTTTCTGTACACCCCTTGTCTTCTCACGAGCACCGTCTAAAGTTGTTTGCTTTAGCATCCGTTTCAGAGTTTGCTTTTCTTTTTCTTTCTCCGCGCTGCGTTTCTTGAACTCGACATGCTCCTCCGTGTGTATCTTTTCCAAGTGCCTGATTAAATTTGTGGTGTTGAAATTTTTTGCCAAAGTTCCCCCGCGAGGTACTGTAGCGTTGCATATATTGCAGATTCAAAGAAACTTTATTGTCCGTCACATAGCGACAGTACTCAAAACAGGAAGAGGCACGAAGACGAAAATGAAGGTTTTTGAATCATGAATCATTAGCTCTCGGTGTTATGCCCCGGCCTAGGGGGAACCAGGACACAACATAAAGGCTCCCCCCCTTCTCCCAGCTCTCAAATTAGACAAAGGTGCTTCGTCCACAGGATGGTTTTTATTAAACGTCACCATCATTGCACTGGCGTCAGGGAGGGCATGGCCAAAACAACAAACTAAATGGCTCTCTTATGGATCTTACCTATGAAGAAAACAATCAAATAAATGACAGTCAAACTAACCTCCTTAACTAAAACACAGGAGAAAAAGGTCACAACACAAATGGCTTCCCTCCCCTACAGGCTACGTGGACACAAAGGGAACTGAAATAGATTACAAAACAGAATTGATGGCTGAACACAGAATGCTGCTGCTGCGGCACATGGCCTCTGGTTGGGAGCTGGGAGAAGGACAAAGAGACCGAGGTGTTGAAGTCCTCCTCCTTAAATATTGGCACCAGCCAATCACCTTTCCGCACCTGGAACAAGCAAAAAAAAGGGAACACAGGATCTACTGCGCCATCTAGTGCCCAAACGGACACACAGCAGACAAAAGGAACTGACAACAATGTAAACCCAAATCTATACATTTACATAACACTCGGATACAAACAAATAAACATGTCGATGCTGTGAAACTACTTTGGAGGAAATGAGACAGATTAAAAAAGTTTCAACACGACCATGACGTCATTGATCGGTGATTCATGACATGACGCCCGATCATGAACGTTTCAAAAAATGCCAAATATCGGCCGATCCGATACAGCTGATAAGATCGGTGTAAAGCCTAGAAAACACACACAGGTGATGAAGTGGAAATGAATAAGTACAAACCTGCTGCACTGCTGTGACATTGCTGGAGGCAGACTCAGTCATGTGGACAGTTGAACGTGTTGCCCACACCTGCAAATACAAGGACACAAAGTAACGTTTAAAGAACTGCATTTATTGTCCTATCACAAAGATGCACACAATGAAATACACATATCCCAAATACCAACATGTCACTGGTTTGTTTTGGTTTTTGAGGCAACGCGTGCTGATCCACGTCTCAGGCTGGACATCTGGAAGAACATAAAGAAATGAATTCATAAACAAAGTAACACACTAATTAAACTGTACATGTACTGTACATATGTGATCTTGTGTTGATAATAGGGGTGGGGCGATACGGCTAACCCACGATTCGATACTGTGACGATATTTGGCCCACGATAATGACAACATCACGACACACGATATCTTCCGACGGGAAGATGAGAGAGGGAAAAAAATCCTTTCACTGCCCCGATTCTGAAAATCAATAAAAAATTGATGCAGACAAAATAAATAAATAAATAACCGCGTCCCCGAAATATACGGGACAAAGTGAAGTGCGTCCCCCATCAGTTCATTACGGGACAGGCTTTTTTATTTGCAAATATGGGACAATCGCGTATTTTATGGGAGGGTTGGCAACCCTATCTAGACCACAGACGGAAATTAAATGAGGTTTTGTCATTTTCCCTAAAAAACGGGACAAATTGTGTCCCGGGAGAGATTTTGTCTTTCCCGGGACAGGTGGACAGGTGGTGTTTGGAAAAAAATATTGATATTTGCCGTCAGTGTATTGATTATTTATTGCGACAGAAAGCACAACAATATATTGCAATATTGATTTTTTTTTTCACCCACCCCTAGTTGATAAGTGTTTGAATAAATGTGTGAATGTTATCGTGGCAGCTGGGGAAACCCTGCCAGATGACTCTACGACGGTCTCCATGTGGTCCAACAGCACAGCCTCACTGAACCACACGGGATTGGACGGGATGTCTGTGTGAAATGCAGTCTCAACAGCTGTTGGTACTGTCTATAAAAAAAAGAGGAGAGGAAATCAGAGTCAACTTAGGATAAGTGTTCATTTTTAAAATAAAAAGTTGCACAGTTTGACAAATACACGATTGGGGGGGAAAAAAAGAGGGATGAACAGGTTACCTCAACCTCCTGTCCAACAAGAGTCCATTCAGGAGCAGGTCCATACACTGGCATGTGGACAGGACCTGTCACAAGCACTCTGGGAGACACCCTGGGCGATGATTGGTTGTGGCACAACACCCCTGATCTAGGTGAAGGGGGTACGAGCTGATGGAGCATGCAGCATGCAGACGCTCCACCAAAATCAGTCCTGAGGTGCACGTAAACAGAAAACAACATGTTAACACATATTTGTCATATCAAATGAAGAGCAAGTAAGGCTGAAGAAGGCAAAACTTACACCATCATAACACCACCATGTACAGCTGACGAAGGGGGAGGTGATCGGCCATATACACAAATGTTAAACCTGGAAGAAGTGTCACATAATCAATTGTGTAATCACACAATTCTAAGAAATATCTGTTAGCACAGTGTCACTGAAGAGAAAAAAATACAACAAAAATATGTATTTTACACACCCATGCGTGCAGCAACACGATGATATACTTGACGTAGCGCTGTTTGTAGTTCTGGCTTGACAGTCAGGCGAGATGGAAAGTCAAGCACAAACACCTACAAAAAACCCCAAACAAACATAAAAATGCAAAATAAATTCATGAATATTCTTGTTATTGAACTATGGATCATGGAATTACTTGATATTGATAAAACAAAGTGGCGATGACATTCATGTGTTCAAATTTGTTTGTCACAGCAGATAAACAAACCTTGGGCCAGCGGTCCAACACAGTTGCCAGTAGCGCAGCAAAATCCTGGGCGGAGTCTGTTACAAGCCCGTGTTCAAGGTTGTTGCCCGGGGCGAGAACACAAAACCATCCACAAGTGGACAGAGATGTGAGTCTCCCACCACCAGAACAAAAACATAAAGAAACTCGTGGCTTGACAAAATCACGACCCATACCTTCTTGTCTGGTTGCTGGGCCTTAAGAACGAACTTGCACTGTTTTGTCAGTCAGGAGCAAAACGGGCCATCTTCGCACCCAGGTCGCTGACCAGTACCGCGCCCTGTGTAAATTGACAAAAAAGAAAAATCTAAATATGTTTTTGTAAGATTTATTTGGAATACAACATAACAACACAGGCAGAACATGAAATCATGAACGTGGAAGTACTCACGACGTTCAAAGTCCTTCCGAGGTGGAAAAGGTGTCCAATCCCGTTTTTGTTCCAGGCGTCGTTTCATGGCCAGAGAGCGACGGAATGCCTTGGTGTTCGGCATCTGAACAATGAAATGAAAGATTGTGTCATTTTCAATGAAGGACAATGCTAACACAAGTTTACAGAAAAAAGTGATGTTTTCTCACACATGACATCAAAACACAGAAAGGTTTCTGTACCTTTGCAGCTGGAGACGATGAGCTTAAATCAATAAAGCAAAAGAAAATGTGTATGTGTACTCTTGGACCCTAACCCTAATGCCATACAAGTCTATGGGGTGAAATTTCAACTTTGTCCTACAGATATGGGGCCACTTGCTTTTTCATCAGGAGCCCCCAAGAAGCACCCACGCCAAATTTGGGGCTTCTAGTACTTGAGGAACCCCGAAACCCTAACCCTAATTTCAGCTAACCCTAACCCTAACCCTAGTTTCAGCCTTATTGTTAACCCTAATTCAATGCAAGTATATGGGGTGAATTTTCAACTTTGTCCTAGAGACATGGGGCCACTTGCTTTTTCATCAGGAGCCCCCAAGAAGCACCCACGCCAAATTTGGGGCTTCTAGTACTTGAGGAACCCCGAAACCCTAACCCTAATTTCAGCTAACCCTAACCCTAACCCTAACCCTAGTTTCAGCCTTATTGTTAACCCTAATTCAATGCAAGTCTATGGGGTGAATTTTCAACTTTGTCCTAGAGACATGGGGCCACTTGCTTTTTCATCAGGAGCCCCCAAGAAGTGCCCACGCTAGATTTGGGGCTTCTAGCCAATGAGGAAAAATTTGGAGCAGACACGACAGGGTTACAGCTGAGAAGGCACTTAAGATCGTCAAAGGACTGTTGCCACTCACTAGACCAAACAAATGGTTTCAATGGACTGGTTAATTCTTCTCTCGTGGCCAGCAGCTCCACTGCCTTAGTGCTGGAGATGCCCGCTCAGGGGCGCCGCCAGGAATTTTGGGCCCCCTTCAAAAAAACAAAAACAAATGGGCCTCCTTTGCACAGCGCTTGTCAATAGCTTCACATCACTCAAAAAATACAGTATAGTTCAATAATAGTGCTTGAGTCCATCTTGACAGTGTCAATGTATTTTTATTGTGAATTCTCCACAAGCGATACAAACCTGGTGAGTTTAAGACTTAGTGACTCTACGTACATGAATGTTTGGGGTACCCCGTCCTTACCTTTTTCCAACCTTCCCTCCACAAACCTGGCTGTCCAGTGCCGAAGTCAAAGTGAGAGAGAGAACAAAGAAGGAGGAGGGCCTGTGACCCCGCTGCTGATTGGATCGTTGGTCGGTTGAATGAGCCAATTCTAGAGCTCCCCTCGGTGTCCACACACTGCAAAATATATCTAAGAAATAAACACTTAATTTGAGAAAGAACAGGGTAGAAACAAGTCAAATTATCTGCCAATGCAGTAAGATATTTAGACTTGGTAAGATTTCTTAAAATAAGACGATATATCTAGGCATTTGAAGAATGGAAAAACTCTTGAAATAAACAGTAAAGCACTCATTCCAAGGACTGTACTAAGTCAAATAAACTTGATACTAGCTTCTCAATTCTTTTTTCACGTTTGCTTCTTTCTTAATTTGAATGAAAAGATCTTAAAACCAGACCGACTAACAGTGCAATTCTTCTTAATTTAAGTCTTCACAATATTAGCTTTTTTTTTCTCAAAATGAGACAAAGCATCCACCCCCCTTACGCCCATCCCCCCCAAAAAACAAATAATTCAGCAAACAGAATTAATATTGTCAACAACTATTTATTCACTTAAATTGCTGACAGTGCCTTCACTGCCTTGTAATAAAAACGTCACTAAGGCATTGCATCTTAAAACAACCTCAAGCAATCATTTCTAGAACGCATGTAACAATTATTACAATATTCACCGTCATCATTATTGAACATTGATTCAGATTCCCTGACACTCAGTTACACACAAAAAAAAAAAAAACAGTATGGGGACAGCATATAGTGTTGTGTTCCTATCACCACTGATAACATGTTTGTTCCAACAGACTCCACCCACCCTCAAGTTACAACTACCAGGGGAGTGTATCACTACCTATGCCTAGTACACAGCTCTACTCCCCAATAAAATCTTTCCATTCTGCCATGGTATTTTTTGTATGAGGCTGTGGTGTCTCACTCATGGATAGTGTCCTGTAGCACTTCTGTCTGAATGACAGAGAGAAGGGTTGCCACACACTTTTGGATATGTGAGGTGCAGGGCATAGTAGTAACCCATCAGATGAAGCAGACCGTCACTCAAGTCTTCCTTGGCAAGCGTGGTGGCGGGAGTGGCTCCAAGACAGATGAGACAGCGGGTCCCATCAAACAGCAACACAGGGGTGCAGAAAGACCTCTTCTGCGAGTACATTGTGGGATCTTCTGTTGGCTAAAGAAAAAGAAGAAGGAAACGCCACATCCATGCATGGAACTATGAAGTGTTGAATGTGAGAAAATGCGAACAAACTTTCACCTGAATGACATGAAGCAGTGCCTCACTGGCATGTCCCAGCTTCTTCGGTGGTGGACTTGATGAAGGAAAGAGTGTGGGGAGTGCCCTGAGCAGCGCGATGGAATATTCCACTGGAATAGAACAAATCAACTTTGAGTTCAAAGTTAGTCTTCCTAAAAATGAGTCTTATTAGGTTTGTGTTGATCACAAAAAAAATCTTATTTTTTCAGCATGAAGAGTATTACCATTCTGCATCTATTCATTCAGCGCAACATAAACCATCCTATGTCCCAGGAAACAGCTACACAGTCAATTAGAGACACAGCAAAATGACTCACCTACATCCAGCGTTATGCGTGGCTTCATCACTTCATTTTTTTTCCAAACACCATAAAATTACACATTGGTGCAGAAGTCTTCCCATCTCTGTTTTTAGTTCATCAATGAATTTTCTGTTGCCCTTATCCAGAATGCGCCGCAGCTCATTCATCGCCTATAATGCAAGTCAATGTTAAAATCTGCAAAAATGCTTGCTTTTCATCATAAACCAAAACAAGTTAATCACTTACACGATAAAGATCCTTGACACATGGATATGCATCCAGGATCTTTGTTGGCCTTGTCCTGTTCTTTCAGAACATCACTATCAGTGAAGGATCTTCTTGCTTGAAACTGCAGGTCAAGAATTTGGGAGACAGCATCTTGGTTGGGTTTTGGTTTCTTGTACAGCTCCTGCAGGGTCTGATAATGTCTGGCCTGTGCTGTCAGACCATCTTTGGCTGATGAAATGGAGGAGACAAATCAGTAAATCAGTCAAATGGATGAAATTGTTTGGAGCATCAAAATATATCAAATGACAATTCAAGTGTAAAAATGCCTGTGATATATCATGATATCCAAAACTATCATAACATTGCCTAGCTTTCATACATTATCATTATTATTAAAATGGACATGTTTCTACTTACGTGAAGTGTGGCCATTATCAGAACTGCGCCCTGGTGTGTTACACAAAATAATTGTTGATCCACCAATTGAGTCTGCATCATGATCTTCTTCTTGGTCACTTGCTGAGAAGTCAATGCGATGCCTTTTCTTCTTGTGGCCCCTCTCTGGTGAATCTCTTGTGAAGATTCTTGTAAGTGCTCGCTTGGTAAATAAAATTTCACTCATTGAAAGAACAAATAAAGATGGAAAGTGAACATACACAGATAAAAAAAAGTATCAGCCAAAAATAACCACACGCTTCAAAATCTAAGTGCGCAAAATAATATAATCACTTACATGTTTCATTGTTTGTCTTAATCCTTCAGCATGGGATAATAATCCACTAGTCTTTGAGACATTGCAGTGACTTCATGCTTAGAAGGGTACAAGACCACCTCTCCTTGCTGACTGGCTCTCAAGATAGAAATCATGCTGGTGACAGTGTTTCTCACCAGCCTGCATCTCAGCTCTTTGAACATGACACATTTCCCCTCACTGGCAGTGCGGGCCATCTGGAAGTAGTGCTTACGAGCTTGCTCCAACTCACTGTCTGTATAGAGGGTGGGCAAACTTTTTTAGCAACGGGCCACATGACAGACCTGCATCGAGTCGGCGGGCCACGAAAGGGGGGGTTGTAGGTAGGTACAGAATTAGTCCGGGTGCAGAATCGTTCTGGGCATAGTGACTGCCCGATACGGCAACTCCATTGGGACATACCTCTACATCGCGGTCGAACGTGATATATGGATAGATCACGGTCAAAACGCTATTTCGCGGGTGATAGATAGATAGATATACAGATAGATAGATAGTGTGTGTTGAATACATACATTCGTATATATATGTATATATGTATATATATATATATGTGTATATATATATATATATATATATATATATATATATATATATATATATATATATACATATATATATATATATACATATATATGTATATATATATATATATATATATATATATATATATGTATATGTGAAGAGAGAGAGAGAGAGAGAGAGAGAGAGAGAGAATTTCGGGGGGTGCGGTGTTGGGGGGTTATGACTGGCCTCACGCGGGCCGGACAGAGACATGCAGCGGGCCGGGGTTTGCCCATGTCTAGTATAGACAACATATTGTGGAGGAGCAGGAAGCTGTAGGGTCCTCTTTGGGCTGCTTTTCACCAAAGGAGTGGATGTCTGAGGACAGATTGAAGATGTTCCTCCTGGTGAAGACACAGTTCCTGGCTTCATTCGGGGCAGCCTTGTCTGGTACGGTGGAATTCTCAGCCGAGAGGAAACCAGATCCAAAACATTATGAACAAGAGAGAAACAATAGACACAATTAGGAAAAAAGAAAAAAAAAGTGTTATGCTAGATGTTTTCAGAGCAAAGTAGGTAACCAATCACATCTACACTAATAAGGGCCCAAATCCTTTTCCTCCTGAGAAAGTGTTCTGGTCCAGGAAAAAGGTCTCTCAAATCATCACGACGGAGGGTGTGGAGCAAGACTTCATCGATGTTGGCAGCTATAAAGACAGTCCAATCATTAACAAACCTTTTACACTTAACAACTCATACATTTTTTTGACTAATGAATTTAATTCAACTTGACAAGTCAAACCAAGTTTGTTTTGTGCCAATTTCTGTTATCAGAATTAATTGTAAATGCAATTCAGTTTAGACATTTTGTCTCAAATTTGTAAAATACTTATTTTTGAAATCAGTGTCAGCATACAGTTATTTTAATTACTTAGCAGACAAATCACAGTAATGGAAATTTTTTCATACCTACACATGACATACCATTTAAAATTGATACTGTGACATCATCCAGCTCATCCATTATTGGCCCCGGTTTGGATGTCCATTTAATTTCTCCTCAATCTGGCAGGGAAAAAAAATCATCATATTAAGGTCACAATTAGGACAAGCTAGCCTTCCGACTCAAGATCCGTTTTTTTTACAATGCCCATCTGCCATGGATCCCAAAGTTCCCATGCAATTAAAAGTTGTGACACCTTATCTGAATGATAACCCTAGACAGCTCAACGGATTGCTAGTCATACAGACAACAATCAAAATTGGAGTGAAACTTGTAACCACAATGCCTGCAACATGGTGGTACTTATGGTAATAATCATCAAATACCAGTGTTCTTTGTGACAAAATGACAACATCTGATAGGATTGTGCCACCTTGAACTGCAATCAACTTAAATGTTGATAAAAACAAGCAAATTGTACCTAAACTACATCTTCAATCAATCCAATTTGAGCACCCTCTACCCCATAAACTGAAGATACTGCAATACAAACTTGGTAGTACAGTATTTCGTCATGCCACATATAACTAGGAATGCTAATTGCTTGTTCACATGACTAGAATTGCAGTACATCAATCCAATACAAAATACACACTTGTGACACTTGTCATCAAGCTCATAAATCCATCGAGTCGAGATGAGCATGTGCACGGAGTCGGACTCCGTGAGTTCACATAAACAGAGCATTGCGTTTGCATAAGTTATGCACGGCTATCGAGCTAGAAGCCGAGTCCGATTTGGTGCACACAACCACACTATAATGCCTCTCAATGTCCTAACCCATGCCACGCAACACAAACGTGAGGGACCGATTTGAGTTTCTCACGGGACCAGCAGTGAAGTCACAACCGTCGCCCCACATGAAATGTCGCAGCAGGAGCCTGAGGATTTTCTGAGTCAACATGCTGATCAACAGGTAACGTAATGTTGGCTTCCTTGACGACATTAGACAACTCCCTGTTTATATTTTATCCATATTTTAGTACAAAGCCTCCTTGTTTTCTGATCTGCTCCTGTTTGACTTGTTCGGTTTTTGTTTTGACATTATGCTGTTAGTGTTTATTTCAAATTAACAAGAAGTACCGGTACAGATAGTAGGAAATTAATATAACACTTGCGTCAAACAAAGAATAACTAACTGTACATATCATGTCTACAGGAAGGAGCTGGTACATTAAGTGAGAATATTCAAGAATATTAAGAGAAGATATATTCAAGGTTGTCCTGAGGTCAACTGTACCAACCATTGCCAGAGCTTATGGAGCAATTTGATGTTATTGTACAGTAAAAATGGAATATTGGAGCTGTCGCAAAAAAAAAGAAGAAGAAGAAAAAAAAAAAGCCAACTTTAAGGCTTAATATCTCCAAAATGATACTGTACATATGCTTGATAATGACTGAGGATATAGTCAGGGTGTTCCTCAGGTCAACTGTACCAACCACTGACAGAAATTATGGAGCAAAGCAATGTTACTGTCCAGTAAAAAATTGAGTACTGGGCCCTTTTTGCCTGTTTGAAAAGCTAAAAAAAAAAAGGAAAACAACAACTTTGAGGCTTAATATCTCCAAAATGGTACATTAAATTATAATGATTATAAATTATAATGATTGAAGATATATTCAAGGTTGTCCTGAGGTCAACTGTACCAACCATTGACAGAGCTTATGGAGCAATTTGATGTTATTGTACAGTAAAAATGGAATATTGGAGCTGTCGCAAAACAAAACAAAAAGCCAACTTTAAGGCTTATTATCTCCAAAACGATACAGTAATCAATCACATTTAGAAATCAAATGTTTCTAAATGTCAAGTCAGTAATGTCAAGTCAGTGCTTGATGTGTCATCAGCAGGCGTCGGCGTCAGGAATGGGGCATCGGCGGGTTTCGGGCGGAATCACCAGGCGTTGGGAAGCGTTGGCGGGTGTCGGGGGCTCGTGGCCAGGTGGCGGACATCACGGCAGGCAGTGGCCAGGTGGGCTCAGTCCCGCAAACGCTGCTTACAGCTTTAATTTTGTATTGCTTTGATAACATTGTTTAAGTTGAGTTTAAATTTACACTATTTTTTTTTTCTTGGCTGCTAATTGTTCAAAAATGCTGATGTTAAAAGTGTGTTTGCACAGTAAATGTTATGGCACTTTAATTCATATGGCAGTACATTTAAAATAACTGGCCGTCAAGTTCCAGGAAATGACAAACTGCACTGAGTTGAGTGAGATTCTCCAAAGGAACTCCAGTATAAATGTGGACTTTACATTCTAGTCCCATGTGAAGAAAAACCCAAAAGTGAACGTTTTTGTGCCTCACCCTTTCTAACTGGGACATTTGCAAGGGAACGCAGACTGGTTATGCTGCTCCCTGATAAAAGAAAAATGTTTCTGCTGTTACCTCAGAAATTGCCTGTTATTATTGTGGCTCAGGATTTTGTAGGTAGATTTTTTTTATTTTTCATAAGGAACAGGATAACAGTAATGCCCTGGCATTGGCAATAAGCTTTAATTTTGTATTTGCATTTTTTTTAACTTTAGATTTACATTAAAAATGTTTCTGTGTAAAGTGCTGATGTTAAGTGTTTGCACGATAAATGTAATGGTGCTTTCGTTTATATGGCAGAACATTTAAATTAAAGTGTATGAAAGACTTCTTTTAAATTCATTATTGGCTTTTGCGTATACAACGTGATTAATCATGACTGATCAGGTAAATCATGCGATTAATTGTGATTAAAATTTTTAATCGTTGCCCAGCCCCAGTAAAAACATTTTTCTGGTGCCAGCATTTCGTGAGGCAGAAGTTGATTCATACTTCAGTGCCTTGGAGCGAATAGCTTCGCCACTCAACTGGCCAAGAGACATGTGGCCTGTCCTTCTCCAATGCAAATGAATAACTATTGTCAGATATCATATTAACTACAAAGTGATCAGGGGAACGTTGGAATGGGAAGGAAAACTCGATTCAACCAAAACAGAAACACGGTAACAGACAATATGGCGGAACTACCAGCTTGCTCTGAAACAGAGAGAGATGGCGAAACAAACTCCTCGTGACTAACGACGCGAAAAAGGGCTCGGACATAGAAATTATTAGCAAAGAGATACGGGATTTAAAAATGGAATCAAAAGAAGTCCTTCGCACGTTTGGAGAAACACTAAGGAACGACGTGGAAAAAGACTTGGACGACTTCAAAGACGAAATAAATCAACAACTTGTGAAAGTCATCACCGAACAGGAGCTCCAGACCGGCAAGATCAACAAGGCTGAGTCGCGGATTGAAAAGCTAGAACGTTGGGCACAGGAAGCTAATGACGCTCTGGTCATATCACTGAGAGAACAAAAAGCTCTTCAGGACAAGTTAACTGACCTGGAGTCCAGGCCGAGGAGAAACAACCTACGTATCTATGGAGTCACTGAAGGAGAGGAGGGAGAATCTGTGGCCAAGTTTGTGGAAGACCTGCTGAAAAGCAAACTGCACCTGTCAGCAGATTTTAATTTCCAAATTCAGAGAGCACACCGCTCATTTGCACAGAAGCCAGCGGACGGTGCCCAACCGAGACCCATCATTGTTAACTTTCTGGAATTTACTACCAAAGAGAGGGTCCTGAGAGAGCTATGGACAAAGAAAATAGAACTGGGGAAGAAAGTGGCCTGGCCTCTTGAATCATTTGAGGCTGCCGCTTATGCTGCGGCACTTCCTGCCGCTGCTGCAGGATTTGCTCGCTTGCTATTTCGGCAGCTTAATGAAGTCTTAACCTTGCATTCGCCCCCTGGTGGTTGGATGACTGAATGTGCTTGATTTGACATGTACAGTAGCCGGCTTTTTAAATGTTAGTATCGTCGACGATCACCTTAATTTAATCGTGGCCGCCAATATCGTGATCGTGATTAAAATTTGATTAATTGTGCAGCCCTACATCAAACTACTAATGTGGCCTTCTCTTGATCCCAGATCTGAACCAGGAACCACAGACATTGAATACAGACGACGGTGGGATAGGAGTATAACTGCAGTATGCACACTCGTTCACAAGGGGGTTTTAAAAAATTTTGGAGATTTAAAAAAGGAATTTGGACGAGGAAACAAAGATTTCTTTCAATACATGCAATTAAGAGATTACTATTGTAAAACAGTCAAATCCACATCCTGAAGTGTTTTCTCTAACAATGGAAGTTCTTCAAAGACGGGGGTTACAACTGTATCAATCTCACCTATTGTAATTAACTAACATGATTTACATGTCGCGGGAAAGGAACCCCCGAGGGCCAAAAGGTATTTCCTTGTGTTTGTTGGATTTGCATTCAGGGACTGTCTCTGCCTTTTGTTTAGAACTTTCCTTTGAAATGTTGTGAGTGTCAGTGCGAGAGGTATGAAGGTCTTGGTGATCTATTGTTGCTGTGGAAAATTACCCCTGATGACCAAAAGGTTCCCGAGTAGGAAGAGTTGATCTGATTTGAATCTTTTAAATATGCATTTTAGCAGTATCTCTGTTCTGGGAGGATATTTAAGGGAAGGAACAAGAATCTGAAGCTCTCTTCTTTTCTCTCTCCTTTTCTGGGACCCACTCTCTATTCTTTTTTCTCTCTCCTTTTCTGGGACCCACTCTCTCTCTCTCTTTTTCCTCTCCTTTTCTGGAACCCACTCTCTTTCTTGATTCTCTTTTTCACTCTCTCTCTCTCTCTCTCTCTCTCTCTCTCTCTCTCTCTCTTCTTCTTCTTTTTCTTTGACTTCTTGATTTGTTTTACCATCATTTTTACACAACCGGTCTGTTACATTTTTGCTGCATTTTTACTCTGGACATCGCAATAAACTGGTATGTTATCCATTCCCCTTCAATATTAACTTGTTGAGACTTTTGTTTCTATGTGGAGAACAATCTGACATCAGATATTGATTTAGTCTTCAGTTATATGGCAAATTCATTCGAGTAATGCTTGTACTCTTTACCTCTGAGTTGAATAGAAAAGATTGAGTGTCATGTTTTTCTAACTATTGAGTTGGAAGATATAAACCTCTGAATAGCTCAACCTAGATGTCTGGGCTGTTCTTCTATGTTAAGAAGGTCACTGAATGCTTTGTCTATATCTGCCATCACTGAACTAAGATAGGGATTAATCAGAATCCCAAAGACCTTAGTTATATGGTAAGTTTCACTGGACATTATTCAAACCCTTAACCTCTGAGTTGGTCAGATAAGATTGGGTATCATGTTCAATAACCTCTGAATACTCCAACCCAGACATCAGGCTATTCTTCCATGTTTAATGAACAAACTGAATAGTTTTGTTAATTTATAGAAGCCATCCCTGAACTGAAGACTAATGTCAGATCACGAGAATTTTATTATTATTGAGTCTATATTCTTAATTGTTAATCAAGTCTTTCTCTCAATCAAGATATAAAAGTAAAGTTATTATTATCAAATGGAGTCAGATTAAATTAATTATTATGTATTTTACTTTGAAATCCTCACCTTGACACCGGAACGACGGAATACGTATTGGGGAGATATTACTATTTGTGTCTAGATATTTCCTCCCCTACAATGGTCAGCCTTTAATATGGATTTTGAGACACGAATTGAAGTGATAAAAATGAATGTACTAACGAGACTGCTGTACCTTTTCCAATCCATCCCACATATGATTCCAGAATCACAATTCAGACACTGGGACAAACTCACTGGCATTAGTAGGAGACATAAGAACTAAATCAGCTCAACAAGACATAAGAACTAAATCAGCTCAACAAAGCCAAAATTACATTACATTACATTACATTACATCACATCTCTCTCTCTCTCTCTCTCTCTCTCTCTCTCTCTCTCTCTCTCTCTCTCTCTCTCTCTCACTCTCTCTCTCTCTCTCTCTCTCCTTCTTCTTTTTCTTTGACTTCATCATTTTTACACAACCGGTCTGTTACATTGTTGCTGCATTTTTACTCTGGACATCGCAATAAACTGGTATGTTATCCATTCCCCTTCAATATTAACTTGTTGAGACTTTTGTTTCTATGTGGAGAACAATCTGACATCAGATATTGATGTCAGATTGATGTCTCTCTCTCTCTCTCTCTCATCATTTGAGGCTGCCGCTTATGCTGCGGCACTTCCTGCCGCTGCTGCAGGATTTGCTCGCTTGCTATTTCGGCAGCTTAATGAAGTCTTAACCTTGCATTCGCCCCCTGGTGGTTGGATGACTGAATGTGCTTGATTTGACATGTACGGTAGCCGGCTTTTTAAATGTTAGTATCGCCGACGATCACCTTAATTTAATCGTGGCCGCCAATATCGTGATCGTGATTAAAATTCGATTAATTGTGCAGCCCTACATCAAACTACTAATGTGGCCTTCTCTTGATCCCAGATTTGAACCAGGAACCACAGACATTGAATACAGACGATGGTGGGATAGGAGTATAACTGCAGTATGCACACTCGTTCACAAGGGGGTTTTAAAAAGTTTTGGAGAGTTGAAAAAGGAATTTGGACGAGGAAACAAAGATTTCTTTCGATACATGCAATTAAGAGATTACTATGATAAAAGAATCAAACCAACATCATCTGGAGAGGGCAATATAGTGATAGATATTCTGATCGAAGCCTGTAAAAAGATGAAGAGAAAAATCATTTCTAAAATCTATCAGGGCCTTCAGAAACAGAACAGCAACAAACGCAGGATACATCAAAGCCAAATGGCAGAAAGAACTAAGCATGGAAATATCAGAGGAAGGTTGGCGTTCCATGTGGGATGCACAGCATTCATCCACAAGTTCAAAGAAGTGGTGAACAATTGGTTGGAAAAATTTGATCTGTTTCTTCATATAAAAAGTAAGGGTGTCAAAGTTAACGTGTTAACTCAACGCCGCTTTATCGCCGACAATTTTTTTATCGCGCGATTAACGCAGACGGTGCTTTTTGAAC
This sequence comes from Nelusetta ayraudi, assembly GCF_046127955.1. Classification (NCBI taxonomy): domain Eukaryota; kingdom Metazoa; phylum Chordata; class Actinopteri; order Tetraodontiformes; family Monacanthidae; genus Nelusetta; species Nelusetta ayraudi. Next base: position 2,347,259 of record NW_027466098.1, read on the forward strand.
CTTTGGCCGCTCCGTAGATTGTGGAAACGGGAAATGAATTGACTCACAGCACACAGTCACACGCTTGCAGCCGGCTTGTAAACACAACAAAAAAAAGAAAAAGACACTGAGCGTAGATGAGCACTAGGAAGGACTAACATGGATAAGGCGTCAATGGTAAATGGAAAGTTCCACTTCAAAACCCTGCCAGATGGCAGTCTTGACAGGACAAAAGTGATATGCATTTACTGTAAAGCTGTATT